>NW_004797743.1:561228-563430 GCF_000002075.1 Aplysia californica
GAGAGAGAGAGAGAGAGAGAGAGAGAGAGAGAGAAAGAAGACAGACAGACAGACAGAAAGACAGACAGAGATCTATACTTTGATGAGACATAAAAGTGACACACTCTCTCTATTCACACCCAGGCGTGTCAGCTATAGAGATGTGAGCTCGCGCGTCATTCGTCATTCTTAGCAGTATCAGATCAGCCTTTGATGTTTTCCACACAAACTAAAGAACGGTAGTTCACAAAAGAAAAGTATGATTTATCTCTCCAAAGGGAAGGTAATCTGTCATTACTGTTAAAACTGGGGAAAGTTATGTAAGTGTTTTACTGGCGCTCACAACTACACAAGGTCATATGAGCGCGAAAAATGGTAGAAGGATAAACAGCCGCCAACTCATCTTCAAAGGACGGTTAATTTTCACGGAATGGATCAGTCAGTACGTCACTGGACTGACCACTTTGCCAGAAGTGTGTTTGTGTTAGTAAGTCGTGAACTCTGGTCACTTTGGCGGCACGCGCACCGGACAATTTGTTTCCTCAGAATTACAAAAAGTTCTATCTGCTCTCTAGATATCTCTCTCTTGCCCTTTTTAACTCCCAGTCCCAGTGGAGCATAGGCCATCAACAATATTTCTTCAGCGAAACCTGTCGTGTGCATCTTTTTGTAGCTGTTTCCATCATCTTGTACCGCTTGCCTCTATGTCATCTTTGGTCTTCCTTTCTTACGTTTTCCTTGTGAATTCCGCGTCCAAACCTGTCTGATGATGCTTGTGGAAATCTCCTCAGGGTGTGCCCAATCCATTTCCATTTCTTCCTCTGTAGTTCAATACCTAGATATGATAAATTTGACGTCAAAGAGTTTGTGTTTCACTACATGTCAAGCTTCTTCGAACGCAGTTCTTTGAATATCTTGATAATGACTCAGAATAATCTTCAATTTAGATCGAACAGATAGAACATTTGGTTTCTGACCTCATGGTCTTAGTAACTCAAAACGGCCAAAAATGTCAGACAGAACTTTGTAATTCTGAGATATCTAAATGTGTGTGTGCCTGGAGAAAGGTACCAGTTGTCGGAAATCTTATATGATACTAATATAAGAGCATACTATTATTTTTGTAGGAAATCCAATGCTGAACACGCTGATTTTTTGATTTTTTCAAATATCTAGAGTAATGTTAATGATGTGCCACTTTTTTTTAACACAGGGTGTAAAAACAAAGTTTGGAGAAAACGGTTTAAACTGTAGTGTGTTGAACTAATTTCTAGCTCATTTTTAACCTTTGATGAAGTTTCAAAAATAAGTATTATAGACTTAAAGTATTATAAAAATCCTTTCAATATGTTATCAAGAAATAGTTTACTGCATGTTTTCTGATGGAACTAAATCTTTTGACCAGGTGCGACTTCTTTAACCTTTTGATTCCGTTGCTCAAAAATAGTTTTGCCGAAAACAATATAATTATAAGGACCTCTCTTCAGGCACTCACACAATTATTCTTGAGTTTTCGAATGTCGCAAGGTTTCGATTAGATAAATGATTCTTGTAAGTTTCCGAAAGGAGGAAAAGATTATGGGACAAAACAGAAATAGAGAAACTTACACAGCAAGGCCATAGCACACGTTTTGGTGTAAGTAATCTGTATTCTCTCTCTCTCTCTCTCTCTCCAGACAGACAGACAGACAGACAGACAGACAGACAGACAGACAGACAGACAGACAGACAGTTGAGGGAGAGATTGAGAAAGAGTGAAGGAAGGGGGAAGGAGTGGTACGACATGGTGAAATCAGCCCTCGACAGTCTTTAGGCATATATGGAATAATTCATATCATCTTACAGCTTGTTGATTTGTCTTACTATTGATGAAAATGCGCCAATATATCTTGAATAAAAGTAAAGATATTTGCAATCTAAGGAGGTGGAAGAAGCTTGACGTCAGAGGTAAAATTAACGAGAACATGGCATCTAAGCTTGGTGACGTTCAAAGCTGTAGTGTCATTGGAAACTGCAAAGCTACATTTTGTTTATGCCCTTGATCAATATGGTATTTTTATTTCAGGATCAAACAAGTCGAATAAAGGTTTTCGGTAAAAATTGCCGGACAGAAATGTCGATTTCATGATTTTTACGAGCGCCTGATTTCACTACGATCACACACACACACACACACACACACACACACACACACACACACACACACACACACACACACGCACA
>NW_004797743.1:563778-565417 GCF_000002075.1 Aplysia californica
GCCCCCACCACCGCCCTTCGAACACCCAAAATACCCATGCCTTCTACAGCGTCATCACCTGTGTCTTCTACCGTTTTAAGTTCGTTCCCCTCGCACCTGTGATTTGCCTAGTGCGGCGTTGCTAGCCGTTTGTTTGTCCGTCTACGATAAAGCCTCCTTGTCTATCTAGTGTCTTATCATGTCAAACGTGATCAGTCGAGGTTTTCTGGTCTTAAGTCAACGTTAATAAAAAGGCGTGTTAGTTACAAACTGCATCTGTGATGTCATGTGGTTCGAGAGGCAGGGAAGCAGGGAGTCGTTTAACCATCATCATCATCATCATCATCATCATCATCATCATCATCATCATCATCATCATCATCATCATCATCATCATCGTCGTCGTCTTGGACGTTGTCATGGTTTTCCTCGTCGTTGCTGTCGTGCCTACTGCTGCCACCTAGACGGTCAGAGTAGTAAGAACGTATAGGCTACCACCCTTCCTCCATCACCTCCTATTCTTACCCTAACCTATGTCTTTTTTCCCCGAACGCTCCCTCCCTCCCTACTTTTCGATATTTCCATATTTCATATAATATATTTTTCGTCGTTATAATTTTCATTGCAAGTCCAACATTTTAAATATCTAGGATATATATATGATAACATCTGAAGGTAAATGTTTCAAAAAAATAAAACGGAGAATTACAATGGCTAAGGCTAGTTTCAATCAAATGAGCCTAATCCTGAGAAATGGAAACATCTCAAAGACTACAAAAATGAAAGTTCTGAGATGCTATTTATGGCCAACCCTTCTTCTGGCTGTGAATGCTGGAAATCGCAAAAGACTGAAAATAAAATAGAAGCAGCAGAAATGTGGTTTCTTAGGAGACTGCTAAGAGTATCGCGGAATGAAATGTGGTTTCTTAGGAGATTGCTAAAGAGTATCGCGGAATGAAAAGGAATCCAATTAGGTAGAGCTTGATGAAGCCCACGCAGGATGCTCACTGTTTTTTAAAAAATCAGGAAGCGACAAATGCAGTTTTTTGGGACTCCTGAATAGACATAAGGGTCTTGAACATCTAGCTCTCACTGGCACAATTGAAGGCAAACGAGGCAGGGGTAGGCCAAGAGCAACCTATTCAGGGAACCTGAACAAATGGGTAACAGGGAAAGATCAGGGAAACTTAGCTTTTTTAATTAAGAGCATCCGAGCAAAGGAATGAATGGAGTACTGTGATCGCCGATGTCTGTCGCAGATCTGGCACTGGATGATTATGATAATTTTCATTATTTCTAAGATGCGTAATTGTAATTGTCTCTCCAGTAACGTTGAATAACTTAGACGTTGGAGGTTCTACCAGAATATGCAGAAGGCAATTGGTTAAGCTAAGGCGAAAAAAATACAGCAAGAGGACAAGGGGGAGAGAGAGAGAGAGAGAGAGAGAGAGAGAGAGAGAGAGAGAGAGAGAGAGAGAGAGAGAGAGAGAGAGAGAGAGAGAGAGAGGGGAAAGAAAAAGGGGAGGGATGCATTGGGGCAGACATACAGAAAGTAAAAGAGAGACGAAGAGACAGAAAAAGAGTGAAATGGAGAGAGGGCGAGAGAGAGAGAGAGAGAGAAAGACAAACAGAAAGAAAGAAAGAGAGAAGGGAAGGATAT
>NW_004797743.1:566561-568019 GCF_000002075.1 Aplysia californica
AGAAGAAGAAGAAGAAGAAGAAGAAGAAGAAGAAGAAGAAGAAGAAGAAGAAGAAGAAGAAGAAGAAGAAGAAGAAGAAGAAGAAGAAGAAATAACCTTTATACAGCGCATATCCCCGCTCGACAACAAACTCTATGCGCTGTACACTTCATTGTTACCACAGAAGACCGTAGAACATTAAGAAACATTCTCAGCTTCTCGGGAAGCATACAGCGCAAGCCGCTGATTAAGTGCTCAAACACTAACAAACTGACAAGGTTTTTCACTGTCTATTTCTGAGTACCTATTCCCACCTAGGTGAAGGGAGGAACATTTGTGTAAAGTGCCTTTTCCAAGGACACAACGTCGTGCCCATGGGAGGATTCGAACCCACGACCTTACAGTTGCGAGTCTGAAAGCTTAACCATCTTGGTGTCGATGGGAGGTGCAATTTTCTGTCAAGGGTTAGGTGCGTGGTTTTTTGTAGTTGCTTTGTTACTCTTTTAGAGGACTTCTTCAACGCTATCTAGCCAAGACTTGCGTGGTCTGCCCCTGCCTTTGTATCATGACTCTTTGAAGTACGGAGAAGACGTGAGTTGGAACCCATGGTATACATGATATTTATTGAGTTTCTCTGACTTTCTACTGAGATCATACTGTATCCATCGAATTCCGGGTTGGTCCTGAAACGCAGTGTCAAAGCTGTCGCCTCGTGAATGATCTAAAAATTATTACGTCCACTGGTGCGCTTATTGATAATGTTGACAGTTGCTTAGGGTTAGGTGTGGTTGGTTGGCGGGTGCTCTGGTGTGGTTTGTTTCTTCTTTCCTATGAAACATCTATCCTTCTTATCTCCCCTTCTTCTTTTTTATTTTTGCTACTCTCTGGAAACACCTCTAATCTTCTGGCGCTCATATGACCTTATGCAGTTGCGGGCGTCGTAAAACCTCTACTAAAACTAAACCAAGGATTTGGTCCCAAAGTTGGGCTACCCATTATACACTTTACAGCACTTGCAACACGAATATGTTATATAAGTGCCGAAGATTGGAAGCGTAACTAGAGAGTAGCATGTATGAAAAGTAAATATGAAGGGGGGATAGGGATGATAGATGCTAGACAGAAAGATGGAGCAAGCGACCCAAGTGCGCCCGCCGGCCACTTACTGGGAGTAGTAAGTAGATGGACCACAAACCATGTGGTCTTCAAAACAACTAGTACACAATGAAAATGAGAAATGTTATAAGTTTAACGCTCCTATCAGCACTATTTTATTTGGTCATTTAAGAGCCCATCTCTGAATTAAAGAATCGAGCCAAATACGAATTTCTTCTTTCCTATCAAACATAGATCTATCGTCCTTATCTCCCCTCCTTCTCTTTTATGTTTGTTAATGTTACTCTCTTGTAACACATCTAATCTTCTGGCGCTCATATGACCTTATGCAGTTGCGAGCGCCGTAAAACCTATACTAACCCC
>NW_004797743.1:571620-575712 GCF_000002075.1 Aplysia californica
GGCTAGGCTCACGTGCACGTGACATTATAGCTGTACCTGTTCTAATGACTATCAGAGACAATCACCTGAACAAAAGACCATTGTTATTTTTTTCTATTTTATTATAATGACATTTTCAAAGAATGCTACCTGCCTAAGATACCCACTTCTCTCCTTTGCAAAGGGCGGTCGTCTTGGACAAGTTCAAAAGTACCCCTCTGCCTTGCACTAGATCTGGGGGCTCTCGTGGCCTAGAGGTTAAGGTGTTCGCCTCTCATTCAATGGTCCCGAGTTCGAATCCGGGTAGCGAACGAAACATTTTCTTCTCTAAAATTGTCTCCTTTCACCTTCTTTCCTGCTCTCTAGCAATGTTCTGTCGTCTGCATTCGTTTCCACTTTCTGCCCCCCCCCCACCCCATCACCCCCTTTGACCCCTCCTCTGGACTTCTGACTCTTTCTGCAGCCTTTCTACTGCTACTCCTTGGCCCCTTCTTACTGCTGTCTTTCAGGTGGGAAAGATGTACACCTAGCCTTCTCGAACAAGGCGAAAAATCTCGTGTGCAAAGTTGGGCACGTTAAAGATCCCTTGGTGGTCTAAAATCGATAAGAGTAGGCTTCGGCCGCCACCCGAGCAAAATTCAAAATTTCCTACCAACTGAAAATGTTTGATGTGTCCCGCGCGCTCATATGACCTTATGCAGTTGCGAGCGCCGTAAAACACTTACATAAAAAACAACTATATCTACTTTTTTGGGGAGTTGCAATCGACTGTCGCTCTGTTACTGTCAGGTAAATAAAACGATTTGAAGTTAGAAACAAGCTGCAGACACGTTAAACGACACAAAACATTCCGTGGATAGTGAGTGCATTAGTTGCTTAAGTCCATTACTATAAGTCCTTAGTTAAGGGTAGGTTAGGGAAGATGGCTTAAAGGCAACGCTGCTCTTAAGACTTAATGGGGTGAAAATATGGTCAAAACAAAATATTATTTTGCTTTAGGCATATTATATGCCAAAAGCGAACTTTTGTAATCGCTCGAATTCAAGAAATGAAGTAACGGTTGCACTTTATAACAATAGATACCGCCAAAAGACACCATAGCAAGCATTTTTCTCCAATTGGACTGGGGCTTAGTAGCTCAATGAGTACGATGCTCGTCTGCCAACCTGGTCTGGGGTTTGATCACCGTCAGCGAAGGGTTTTTACTCTTACTTTCCACACCCCTTGATCCTGGAGTTGGTGGGATCGAGCACCTAATCTCCCGGATAAAGACGAAAAGTGTTGGAAGTCCCGTGTGAAGTAATGTGTGTTCAAAGCAAAGTTTCCTTAATGGTTCTAAAATTGAAAAGTGCAAGCCCTTCGGACTGTAGTACTAGCAAAATTCAAAATTATTCCTCCTCCAAAATGAAGCCACTCAAGTCTGTATTAATTGTACTGTCAGGCAAGGGATGCGTCTACATTCTGTGTAGATAAAACGGCCATATACATAAATTCAACCAAACTGGGCTGGCCATATCGAACAAAAAAATGTCTGGCTTCAAATTTCCAAGGCCACCCGTATTCTGAATACGGCTATAATGTCCCGTGCACCCGATCCTTGCCTGCTAACATCCCCACACCCCCTCCTCGAAAATTCTGAGACCAGGAACTTGGTTCAACAGACTCACATCAACAACAATGTTCACCAGTGTCTCCCCCCTCCTCCCCCCTCCCCTTTTCAGACCTACCCCCTCTCTATGAAAAAGAAAACGCCCCCCCCCCCCCCTCGCCCCCCCCCACCCTCGATACTCCCCAAGGCAGCAGACTCACAAGAACGGAGCGAGTCGATGACGAGAACAAGCACGTCACACTGGTCATTGTCTTTGAGAGACGGGGAGACTGCGTGTCAAGACTTAAGTGTTGTTCATAGCGGAAACACCATGACAACAGACAGACGTGTAAACACACAGACTCTGCTGTCCTCCTGGAACATCTGTGCTGGCGTCACGGTTCAGCGACCTTCCACCCGGTTTTGTGGAGAGAAACCACGGAGAAGTCCAGCCTCGTACGTCCATTCCGTAGTACAATATTTCTCCATTGAACAGACACACGCAACCACCATGACACCATTCATCTTGTAATTTGATCCCCTTCATCAAGCAAACAACACGTCCAGACCGCTAGTCAGTCGACGTCACAATGGTCAATGATCCCTGTCATTTGAAGACTTGACAAGATGCCTCTAGCCTCGTTTTGACAGGGGACACAACACAAGACAGCTTTTGTGTGTCGTTAATTTGTGCATTGAGGGGGGGCAAGTACTATACTTCATCTCACTAAACACAGAGGAAAAGATCATTTCGGTAAAATAAACAAAATAACAGTTGCTATTGAATGTCAGTTTCCGAGTCCAGTCACTGGAAGAGTCAAGAGGCTTTAGATAACTGGGTGCTTACAGTAAATATGGAAAACACAAAAAGAGCCAGACAGACAGTGTGAGGGCGATTATCATGCCAACAGCGTGGACCAGAGTACGGTGTATACTGCTAACATGCTAGATAATTGTCTTCCATTGTCCCAGTGTTTTTAGACATTGCTTGTTTTTTCAGGCCTGCATTTTCCTCTCCCAGAATGAATGGAGAACCACGATCGCCCATTTCTGTCGCAGGTCTTTCACTTAGCAAAATAAGAACTGTGCCTTCTCTTGACTTCTTTTGATAAAAGACCGTTCTTATGACACTTGCAGTGCAAGCAGTCCACCAATACGTCTAGCACATTCGAGTGGATGAGGATGCTTGTTGTCAGCCAGATATATAGATGTACAACCCAACATTTTTATTGTTTTATTTAGTTTCTTCAATCTGTGGTGTTGGTTGCAGACCCATGTGCTCAAAAGATGTGTTTTAGTTTAGTAAGAGTTTTACGAGGCCCGCAACTTCATAAGGTCATATGAGCGCGTAAAAACCAAGTTGGTTGGGGAGAACATCAGAGCCGTGCACTTTCGAGTAAAACCTATCAAAACCGAGCATGATCAAAGCCGTGCACTTTTTGACGATATCGATACGATAAGAATGCCATTTACCAAAAAACAGTGCCCTCCAACAATTTGAGAAGCCTCTGCGTTTTACTGGGCTTGGGACCAGATATCAATTAGCCTTTGTATTGAATGAATAGGCTTTTCAGGTATAAAATTTAAAACATCTACAGGACAGGGGTGATTTTAAAGTGTTGGGGCAGCATTTTCTTGCTCATTCAGGACAAAAAGTGAAGTTGTGAGACTTGTCCATCTGTGTACATTTGCTTGTTACGCATTCTCCCTTCTTTCTTGTAGTAATGGATTTGTGTTTGGTATGTGTTTTTAGTTTCAGCTCAGAAATGGTCTGAAAGTCGCTTAACATCTGCAGAAAGACGAATTTATTTGTATTGGGCGGGGCTGTAGAGTATTATGTCCATGGGAATGTAAACGTTGGATGGAATCGGCAATCTAATAGTATCGATATCGTCGAAAAGTGTGCGGCTTTGGTTGTTTTTTTCTTGAAAGTGCGCGACTCTGATAGTTTCCCCTTGGCTGCATTCACAACAATTCGCAGCACGTCTTGATGTTGGTCACTGTTTATTTAAAAATGCTAAAATTTCATGGTAAAAATCTCAGTTTTAAAAGAGCATTTTTGTAATGAAATTAAAATAGCAGTAATTACAATGGTCTCAAGAGATACCTTGTCGAAATTTAGATTCCAAATGTTGAATATACAATACAACTGTTCAAAGAATTAAACACCTTTTTCTATCTTGATCTAATTTAAGAAACGTTGCTTTCTTGGCTTATTACATTTGACCTGTTTGCCGACGAGGTAC
Source organism: Aplysia californica (assembly GCF_000002075.1). Classification (NCBI taxonomy): domain Eukaryota; kingdom Metazoa; phylum Mollusca; class Gastropoda; order Aplysiida; family Aplysiidae; genus Aplysia; species Aplysia californica. The sequence goes on from NW_004797743.1 coordinate 575,434, forward strand.
TGCACTGTATAAGACCATAACAATGTCTTCGTTGGTCTTTTCTCTAGTCAAGACTATGTCGTCCTCAATGTTCACAACAAAACGTTTACTTTTTGCTCTAATCAACTGCAGTCCCTTTGCACTTCAAAAGCCTAGGAAACATGCAAGTTCCCGCTCCTCAGTTGGGTCTCTTACTGTTGACTCACACAAATTTAAAAAATAAATAAATAATTTAAAAAACCGCAGAAACTCAAACTACAGACTCATTCAGCCCAATGTGCTTACGTCTTCTCTCCTTCT
>NW_004797743.1:576032-579122 GCF_000002075.1 Aplysia californica
CACACACACACACACACACATACACACACACACACATTTTCACTTTGAGACACTTTCACATACACATGCAGATGCATTCGCAAATACACGTACACAATCAGACAAAACACTTTCTCCTTCTCACAAAAAGTTGATTAGGTCTAACTGTCCACTGCCCGTGTCACACTCCTGTATCTTAACGGGTCTCACAAACAACACAAATAAAATGGACTTCCTCACCCTTATTTACACTCTATATACAAGCAAGGCCCTTTTTGTTTAGTCAAGTTCCTTTCTTTCCAAGCTCGGAAACACTCATCAAAAATGGGTTTGGGCTTGTGAAAAGTGGATCAACAGGCTACAAAACACGGCGTTTTGCTACACCACCAGGGATCAAGTTCCCACTTCAGGGATCATTGACGTCATTGTGTTTTCAGTGATGGTTTGTCCGAGCATGAATGGTCTTTGTGTGCGATGTGAAGTGTTCACACACAGCCAGGGGTCGTTGTTGTTACAAAGTGAGTGTATGGGGTGTGTGTGGGGTGTGGGGGTGGGCGTGGGGGGGTGGAGGGTGGGGGGTGGGCTGGTGGACCATGCGACCATTCGTTAGCAACTGGGTTTGGCCACATTTTGTTTCTTAATTGGTTTTAAACGGTTTACACCACCATCAACATATTTGTGAAGTTACGCAGCTCCCTGGCTTCCCGACAGTATGTACTTCCCACTTCATCTCTGGCTGGGTTCTGTCTTGTTCCCCTCGTTGGTGACCCTGTAGTCTGCCTGTCTATCCATCTGATCCTAAGTTATATATGTCAAGCTTTTTCGAATGCAGTTTTTTGCATACCTTGACAACGACTCTGAACAATTATACGATTTTAATAGAGCAGATAGTACATTTGGTTTCTTCATGGTCTTAGTAACTCAAATACAGCCAGAAAGGTTAGATAAAACTTTGCAATTCTAAGTTGCTGCGACTTATTGAAGAACATTTCGCTACCCCAGAGTTACAAAATTCTGACTTTTTGGGGGGCTGTTTTGAGTTATTAAAGACCATGAAGTCAGAAACCGAATGTTCTGTCTGCTTTATCAAAATTGAAAGATTGTTCGGAGTCGTTATCAAGATAATTAAAGAATTGCATTCGAAAAATCTTGACATGTTGTGAAACTCAAAATATTTACGTCAAACTTCTCAAAACTAAGTACTTTGCAAATGGGACTTTGTAATTCTGGGGTAGCGACTTACCAGATGACAGTGAAGAACATAAAAGTATTTACATTATAACGGAAAGATATTGTAAAAGACCAGAATTTATTAATTAAGAAAGAAGTTCTTAAGATACCGCCTCACCGGGCTGATCTCTCAGTGGCCTTGGTCTGTCTTTGTTCTTACTCTTTATCACAGCTAAGGATAGGCCTACTCAATTTTGTTTTTTGAGGGGGGGGGGAGTTGGGGGAGGGGGGGTTAACGTACTGAAAAAGCCAAGAACAACATTGAAATTCACTCCGAGACAGACCGCTCATGCAAATATGTTGTTCTTCTTTTTCTATAACAATGTTTGACTGACTTTCACCATAATAGTAATAGATTTGAATAGGAGTCATAAGACCTCAGAAAAATACTTGTATTTCTTCAACAAGAGAGGAAAAACCGTGAACAAGTTATCAGTAAAGACACAACAAAACAATAACCTTTGTGTCCTCGCCAATCTAGTGTAGTGTAAAGTATAACCTACTGCAAAGATCTACTGCGTTGATTAGACGAAGACTTTTTGAAGACTCAGCCGAACCTCTGCGTGCGACGGCTTAATAATAGTAGCTCCGAACCACAGACTCTTCTGACTTCCGCAATATGTGTTTATGTGTTTGATGGAAAGGCAGGCAGATGCAGACAGAGGGAAAAGATCTTTGACAGGTTGACAACATGGCTGAGAACAGCAAGAACGATAGACACCATCGCTGCGACGCAAAACAGAGTGAAGTGGAGGTCCATGATCACCCACGCCAGTCGACAAGGCACCGGAAAGTTTGGCGTGTTGACATGTGCAATAGTGACGCACATAACAGTATCACCTGTAGGCCGACCTGCGTCCTTGGCATAATATTAGTAGTAAGGCTTATCGTCGTTTCATGCAGAAGACGTGAGTTCGATTCCCATGTGGGCAAGACTATTACAGTTTCCTTATCCCTTGCTAGGAACACCGGCGCTGTCACACGCAGGAGACCCAAGTTCGATTCCCGAGTGGGGAGGACTTTTTATCCAGTATCTCGGTCGTTCTGTGGCATGTTATATCCCTCTCAGACCGTGTTGTTCCTCATAGAATGAGCCAGAAGCCCGCTTCCTAAACGATCTAAATTGTGTCAATTTGGGGTGGGGGTAAAAAAAAACCTACATAAAGGAACAAGGATCATGATATATCTCACTAAGCCCGGATTTGCAATGACGTGTTTGCAACATGAAAGTGGACGTATACTACGCGATATCTTGATAGACAAAATGTGCCACCTGTGTGGACTGACGCACAGTATACTAGTAACATGGACAGTGTGTCAGGAAAAAATCCACTGCCGCTATCTCGAGACCGTTGTTTCTGAGACCCCCAGACTAATCATAGCCTGCCCACTCGAGCCACTGATCTGTTTGCACTAATTATCCCAACATGTTTTCCCAACTCAGAGGGATCAGTAGCCCAACTTTAAAGTCTACATCCTACGATGCAAGAGGAAAAAAATCTGTACTAGTCCTCAGAAACGAGATAGCGGAAGGTTGGGGAGGGGGGGATGACATTTTGTCTGGGATAACTCAGTCTAGAACAGGGATCAGAAAGGGATCAAACTTCTTGAGTTGAGTTGACTTTCAGATTAAGAGAGCGTGTAACAAAGTCGAGGATCAATGTTCGAGTGTTGACAGAAGGAAATAAAAGGAGATACGAAAATTGGATGTAGATGTTTTTGTGTACATATATCATTATCATACCTTGACAATTTTTTTGTTGCCTTGTGCAGGTACGGGCTTGGAGAGAGAGAGAGAGAGAGAGACAGAGAGACAGAGAGACAGAGAGAGAGAGGCAGAGAGAGAGAGAGAGAGGAGAAGAAGAAGAAGAAGAAGAAGAA
>NW_004797743.1:580946-583975 GCF_000002075.1 Aplysia californica
TTGGGGGTGGAAGGCTGGCTAAAAAGAGTACCTATTTTGTCATAACTTTCTTATTTTTAACTTTTTCCACAAATGGTACACCGAACGAAATCTTTGAATATCTGTTACACTTCGCTTATTTCATATTTTAACACGCAGTCTCCGTTGCCGCCAGCCCCAGACTTCGTTACCTTAGAATTACAAAGTTCTATCTGAAATTTTTGGGCTGTTTTGAGTTATTAAAAGACCATGCGTCCAGAAACCAAATTTAAATGTTCTATATGCTCTATCAAAATCGTACGCTTATTCGGAGTCTTTATCAAGATATTCAAAGAATTGCATTCGAAAAAAAAAATTGACATGTAGTAAAACTCAAAGATGTTTACGTCAAATGTCTCAAAAGTAGGTACTGAGCAGATAGAACTTTGTAATTCTACGCAGCGACCTGTGTTGGTGCCGGATACGCAGACTTTTCGCTTCCTCAAATTTGCAAAGTTCTATAATATGCAACGGCAGCTTGCCACAGTGAAGGTCATTACACGTCAACCTCTGCTGAGTCTGAGATGACACCTCCAGGTATCCAGGTACCGTATAAAATAATATGCTAAGTACTTAGTTTTTTAGAAGAATTTTTACGTCAAAGATTATGAGTTTCACAACACGTCAAGATTATTTCGAATGCATTTATTTTAAATATCTTGACAACGACTCCGAATAATCATACGATTTTGATAAAGTAGACAGAACATTGGATTTTTTACTTCATGGTCTTAAAAACTCAGAACGGCCAAAAATGTTAAATAGAACTTCGTAATTCTGAGGCAGTGTTTTGTCTATACCACTACATCGGTATCATTGTCATCGTGGTTCACTTTCAGGTAATCCAACAGTTACGAGAAAGAAAACAAGCACTCATATGACCTTATGTAGTTGCGAGCGCCGTAAAACCCTATACTGAACTAAACAAGAAAACAAGAGGAAACCCCCAGAGGGGCCAGATCCGTGTGTACAAAGGACGCAGCCGTATAGAGACTTCAACAAGTCTCCAAAAACTACCTTCAGTCCAACATATCACTCTTATCCAAGTCCTTTTTTCACTTCTTCTACAACTTGCTTTTTGTGTCATTTGATATAACATGACTGCATAATATATTTTGTACATTTGTTTTGTTTGCTTTGTAGATGTTTTACGGCGCTCGCAACTGCATAAGGTCATATGAGCGCCAAGGGGTGGATGTCAACCGAGAGGCCCTTACAGGGAATCAGACTTACTCAGCTCACCTCTCTAGCTTCGACAGCACAAAGACTGCTTCCACTATCAAGGCACCCGGAAAAAAGGGGGTCACAAAGAGTGTGACAAACATACAAAAGAAGTAGAGGAAAATGACGATAGTAAGGATTAGTAAAGAAAAAGCAGCAGTTCCCTGTTGTAGTTCAGGCACAGTTATGAGCATGACATTGTTGAATCAGCCCATTTACAATTCTACTGTGCATAAGATCGAGAAATATCCCTCCTTTAGGAATGGCCTAAAGACACTTCAGTCTGTAGCACCGCCCAAGGGGGAGGGGGGTACATTTGTGAGTAAATTGTTGTTATTGCTATTGGCGTGTAACAATTAATTCAAACTTAATTTTTATATAACGATCTAGCTGTCGGTAATCATTTATTTTTCTTTTTTCTTATAATATATTCAACAAGTGTGCTACTTAATCACTTGTTGTTTTAAAAAAATTTGTTAGTGTTTTACGGCGCTCTCAACTGCATAAGGTCATATGAGCGCGCGGGACACATTAAACATTTTCAGTTGGTAGGAAATTTTGAATTTTTCCCGGGTGGTGGCCGAAGCCTACTCTTATCGATTTTAAACCACCAAGGGATCTTTAACGTGCGCAATTTACACACGGGACCTCCAAGATTTTTCACCCTTGTTCGAGAAGGCTAGGTGTAGGTTTTTCCTACCAGAAGATCAGGGGTGTGGCTGAAAGACAGCGGTAATAAGGGGCCAAAGAGAAGCAGTAGGAAGGCTGCAGAAAGAGTCAGGAGCCCAGAGGAAGGGGCAAAGGAGGTGACGAAGTGGGGGCAGAAAGTGGAAACGAAAGCAGACTATGGAACATTGCTAGAGAGCAGGAAAGAAGGTGAAAGAAGACAATTTTAGAGAAGAAAAATTTTCCGTCGCTACCCGGATTCGAACCCAGGACCTTTGAATGAGAGGCGAACACCTTAAACTCTGGGCCACGAGAGCCCCCACTTAATCACCTCTATCACACTCACAGAAAACTTTCCACATTCCCCGAAAACACACTATACTCACACTTGTTTTAAGCACTCCTGTGAACGATTTACACGGCTAAGATTCTGGTGGGGTTTTTTTTACTAGTTATTTAATCCATGTTTTTGTAAACCCCCCACCCCCCCACCCCCCAAACTACATTTGTACTTTTACCCAAATGACGTAAGAGGTGGAAGTTTTGCATCAAGGACTGGAAAAACATTTTTGAAAGCAGAGGGTTTCGACGTCGAAGGATATTCCAAAAGGAAAAGAGAATTCTTTCAGCCCCCGCTTCTCAAATAAATATTCTTATGAGTGACGTGTTTTTTGTCTACGTTAATAATGAACAAGCTGTGTACCCATTCGATGAACGGACTCAACAGAATCGACCATCAGGTCATTGTGGAAACAGTGCGCACTGCTTGTGAACGGAACCTCACGTGTTTACAATGGCGTCTTAGAAGACGGTCTTTCCCAAGAGTAGATCTAAAACAAGCTGATCAAAAACTGAAAATTAAACTACAGTGACATCAGATTCCTTAATATCACTGCACCCTTTAAATGATCCTGAACCAATATTAATTTGTTCTAATTTAAAAGTGAAGTGGTTCGGGAGTTTAAGGCGATAAAGTGACAAACGTTCACAAATATAATAATAAATAATAATGGATTGCATTTATATAGCGCATATCCACTTATGCAATGCTCTATGCGCTTAACATGATACATACAATGGATTTACAAATCAATTTTAAAGATACATAGTGTTACATACTCATG
>NW_004797743.1:584424-585838 GCF_000002075.1 Aplysia californica
CGTGGTCGATAGGTCACGGTGTCGCCTCTCATTCAGTAGGTCCCAGGTTCGAATCTGGAAAGCGACAGAAACATTTCTTCTCCAAGTTTTTTTCCTTTCACCTCCTTTTCTGCTCTCTTACAATGTTTTGTCGTCTGCTTTCGTCTCCATTTTCTGAACCCACCCCCTTACCTCTTTTTCCCCCTCCCCTGGGCTCCTGGCTCTTTTTGCAGCCTTTCTACTGCTACTGCTAGGCTCCTTCTTACTGCTGTCTTTCAACCACATCCTGATCTTTTGGAGAAAAGATCTGACATCTAGCCTTCTCGGATAAGGGCAAAAAAATCTCGGAGGTCCCGTATGCAAGTTGTGCACGTTAAAGATCCCTTGGTGGTCCAAAATCGATAGGAGTAGGCGTCAGCCGACACCCGGGCAAAATTCAAAATTTCCTACCAACTGAAAATGTTTAATGTGTCCCGCGCGCTCATATGACCGTATGCAGTTTCGAGCCCCGTGAAACACTCACAAAAAATACAATATGACAACAAATAAACAAACAAACAAATAAACAAACGAACGAACGAACAAACAACCAAACAAACAAACAACGCTTTCCTCCTGAACTCCAAAGTGTTCAGCCAAAGGGGCGTAATTGGCCAGTTCTGGATTCAGGACGAGGACGGCCAAACCCCGACCATCACATCAGAAATATCCCACCGTGCTGAGAAAGTATTGAGGAAGTTTTGGGAGGTTTTGGGATGAGAAGGTGTTTATGCTGTGTTGAGCAGTCCTTGTTCCAGCTAGGTAGCGTCCCACACCACACACCGAGAAAGGCCGTTGCATGGTTGCAAGAAAAGTTATGGGATCGCCTTAAAAGCCGAAAACTTACACCCGGGTGGCAACCTCATTTCCCCAACTTGAATCCCTTTGGAGGTTGTTTTTTCGGAAAGAGTCTACGGAAACAACCCACCGAAAGTTGAAAACCAATGTTGCTCAGGAGGTCCAAAGAAACATGTCAGTGTCATTCAAAATTTCCATTTGCGTATTCGAGCTTGTTTGGAGAGAAACTGTCAACACCCGAAGAATACAATTTAAATAGCCACCACATTCCATAGGTTTTTTGGGCAAAATCAGTCATAAATTTTGTTTTTCTTAAATACACATCATGGTTGGTTAACAATAAGTTGCAAAGTGCTGTTTTTCACCCAGTTTTGCTGGAAATTTCTAAAAGTGTAAATTTATTTCCCGAATACATTGGTTGATTTTTCTTCATTCTAAAAATGTGTTGTTCCCCTGGTGGAATTTTATTTGTTTTAAGTTGTTTTGTTTTGTTGTTGTTTTTAATTGTTCCAACGGTGACTCAGTTGTTGTTTTTTGCACCTAAGTAGGTCTTTCTCTTTTAAGTATTACTGAGATTATAGTTTTCCCTTGATATATA
>NW_004797743.1:586061-587094 GCF_000002075.1 Aplysia californica
TTATGTCCACTTGTCAAAATATTCCTTCTTATAGCTTCCAATACGAAATACAACAAGATTGGTTTAGTGCTGGTTAAATGTTACCTTTCTAATAAGTATCTAACATCAATTTTCAGACCTTTCGATGTTTCTAAAAACAAAGCATTGGCACGCTGTGCAAATAACAAAATGTAATTCTGAAGACACATGAATGAAACTGGACATTGTTGAGAAAGGGAGGAGGAGGGGTTGGGGGGAGGAGAAGAGGAGGAGGTTGGGGGGGGGGGTTATTTTAATAAGGCTGCCATTTTAGATAGAGTGCATGTGCCCCTTACAGTATACCATTCGTACCAACATTTTGTCAAGCACACGAACATTTGCATATACCCGCTACTACGTACATAAACTACACACAAACCCATGAATTTGCAAACAAACTCGATAAAATCGAAAATAGGTAACCGCTGAAGTAGAATACATGTAATAGTCTTGTCTCATACGTTCATTGTTGGCGCCACAGCCAGTCATCACGTCTCGCATTCAGTTTGGTCTCGGTTTCCTCGCTGTATTGTTTGTCTTAACCACGTGAGCTCAAATCGCAAATTTCTATAGGCTGTCTCTTGACAAGCTGAAGTGTTTAGGTATGGGCGCCAGCGAAAACCTCATACTCTTAGCCAACATTAAGTTATGATACTTGTTTTATATCGCCATGAAAGAGCACACATTGTTTTCAAGCTGAGGCTAAAAGTGAAAAGTAGGAGAGAGAGTCTTGCTTCATCACCATCATCATCATCATCTTCATCATCATCATCATCATCATCATCATCATCATCATCATCATCATCATCATCATCATCAGGGCCGGTTTGTTAACTGGGCAACGGTCAGATTTTTTTCAGCTAGACTGTTGACAGGAGATTTATTGCTGATGATGATTTTCATTCAGTTTTAAGTAAACCCAAACAAACATGTATCAACTTTCAAAAAGCACCTTGCCGATTTGAAGGCGCTCAAATAGAGAAGTGGGATTCACTGCTGTTTATTTGTCGCGACA
>NW_004797743.1:588566-589713 GCF_000002075.1 Aplysia californica
GTGTGTGTGTGTGTGTGTGTGTGTGTGTACGTGTGTACGTGTGTGTTTGTACCCCGCTAGCAGAAACAGACAGCCGTGTCCTCGGCATGAAACAGACAGGCCAATCTCACCGTCACGTCTCCTTTGCCCCAAGAGAAAAATCTCAGCCTGTCTTTCACCTCATCGCTGACAGTGTCTTTAATTGACCACGCACTTGCCAAGAAAGGCGCCATTTCCCAGAGTGCATCGACAGATAATGGAGCCTGGGACAAGTCAATGAGGGTCCCCACACCTGGACAGACTGACCAGCCTGCCACACGAGTCGCTGACACCGAGTTGTTGACCCTTCTTCTGTCCTGTCTGCATAGGTCCTTTTTATGAAAAAAGGATAGACCCCTGCACAGATTTCTTTTCATAACGAACAGTAACTTTGTTTGCAACAAAAAGGACTTTATATATAGACACTCCAAACCTAGAGACTGAGTTTTGAGTCGTCGGAAGAAACACACCTTGGAGACATCGTTTCCTCTCTCCACGGATACCTAAGGTTCAAAATAAGTCTAGGTTTAAGAGAGCATCTCACGGATATGTTTCACTTTCACCGTTAATCAACTCCAATAAACTCGTTAACGGGACTATTTCCTAAGGGAATCTCGGCAGTTTGTAACAGGAAACAACCTATTGCCTTCTGTCTGTCTCAACAAACAGAACTTTACGAGCGATGACTTTGAGTTAACACCTCCCCCCCCCCTTTCCTCCTTTTTTTCGTGTTATTTTATTTGATTAGTGAGGGTGAAATAGAGAAAGATAGAGATAGTGTGAGGGAGCGAGAGGGAGAAAGGGAGGTGGAAAGAGGGAGAGAGAGAGAGGTAGTGGGAGAGATAGAGAAGAAGAGAGGGGTGGACGGAGAAAGAGAGCGAGAAAGAAAGTAGAGGAGTGAGAGCGAGAGAGAGAGAGAGAGACAGAGAGAGAAAGAAAGAGATGGAGAAAAGAATAAGAGAGAGGGAGGAAAAGAAAGAGAGAGAGAGAGAGAGAGAGAGAGAGAGAGAGAGAGAGAGAGTGGAAGAAGGTGGGAGAAACAGCGGGAGAGAGATAGAAAGTGAGAGTGAGAAAGAAAAAGAGGGGAGTAGAGCGAGAGAGCGGGAGAGAGAGGGAGACAGAGGGAAAG
>NW_004797743.1:592299-594068 GCF_000002075.1 Aplysia californica
GGGGGGGGGCTTTGTTTAAGACAAAATTTATGTTCCACCACTTTCAGCAAATATCAGTGACATGTTTGAAAGATCGAATAACAGCTACTCGTACAATCAACAGGGTAGACTGAGACTGGGGCATCCTGGGGAGCGTTTGGGAGGAATTCTCATATCGGCTGGATGTTGTCTGTGCTGCCGGTGGTGGCTACACTGAGCACTCGTAAAACATAAAATAAAAACGTGAAAGTATGTACAACAGATGTGTCCAAGCTGGAGTTTTCTTTTGGTTTTCGCTTTAGAAATATCGTGTGGTGATTTTGGCCAATTCTTTTTTTTACCACTCTGTATTTCAGTACATTGTACCAACGTTAATCCAGATTCAGTCAAACCGAATCACATCGCTACAGGATAAAGAAAAAGGATTTCTAGAATGTTTTTCATCAATCTATAGAATGGAAAAACATCTTTCTTTTTTGTATTTATTCAACGGATGACCCAAAATCAAAAGAGAAAATGGCAATGAAAATCAATTTAAAAAAATATTGAGACACAGTTTACATTATGGTTTGTTGGCTAAGCTTTCCTTTTATTTTTTAGCGTGGTGTCCTCGAGCAATCAAATTATATTTCCCACATCACTGTAGAAGTTTACGTCAAGCGACCGAAGCCCATCTCTGACGTGCTCCACGAGGTTTTGTGTTATCAGTGATTTTCTCCCCGGCCAGATATCGCTGCATTTATTCAAACAGATGAAAGTCTGAAGAGGCAAGATCGGGACTCTGATATACAAAAAGCTTTCATTTGGTTCTTGGAAAACACCAGCAGGGCCAGATCTCCTTGTCACGGGAAAACAGGAATACTCACAAACTATAAATACATTGCACTTTTATTTGTCCCAGAGGGGCAATTTGGTTTACAATGGCAAACATAAATAGACCTACATAAATACATAATTATAATTACGTACATACATACATAAATACATGCATAAATACATAGTACATAGATACAGAATATTACACAAGTACAGGACAGTTTACAACAATGCCACTGTCGGTCGCCACTGTGCAGCGCCCTGTATTTAGAACTAATGTTGTCGTGTCTTGCTCAAGGACACACTCCAGTGACCACCAATCTGATCCCCTTGTCACCGACACTTACTTGACATTACTTCAGTTTAAAATTGTGAGGGTATCAACTTTGAATGCCTGTAGACTCATAACTGTGTTCCTGTTCAATTTATGGTTGATTATTGTTGTTAGATTTCCCATTCAACAAACACAGCAATAAAGCACCAATCAAACAAATATGAATTTATGAGTCTACAAGCTTTTAAAATTGACACCCTCACAATTTCCAGTTTGTGACTATGCCTATTTTCCTCATGGACTCTGCATACATACATTTTGCCTTCATGCGTCCAATATTGCCTCACAAACGTCGATCTGCTGTGCCTTGTGCTCACCTGTCAACTGTTTTGGAACCCATCGAGCTGACACATTTGTATTACTCGTACAACTCATCAAAAACAACCCAATGAACTACGTCATATACTTGTGCCTATATGTCGCATGTGTGTTTATCTGTTTATTTTCGTGTGTGCTTCAGTCCTGTATTGCCATATTACTGGGTCATGAAGGAACGGAGAAGTGATCGGTTTGTTTTTTTCAAAGAAGCTATAAGCTTCGGTTCAGTTTTCTCTTGGTGGTCAACTATTTTATTAAAAATCATTTGGCTTTGGGGATTACTTTTCAATTTTTTTCAATATTTTTATTTTTTTATTTTTTT
>NW_004797743.1:594291-597410 GCF_000002075.1 Aplysia californica
CCCCCCGCCCCCCACACACACACATACCTCGGGTCAACATGCTCTTACCAACAAGAAAGCTAACGAATGAAGCTCGCGAAAACCACAATCTGATGCAAAGAGAGATTGGCGGACATCACAATTGCAGCCCTTGCCCGACGTTTGAGAATTGGATCAGTGATTATTGAAGTCCGCATCCTGGAGTGTCTCGATCCTTAGATTTTCATCCGTCAAATTAGCCATTGCGAGGTGGTGAAGTTGACTGCTAGTCACAGGTATTAGCGGGACAATAAACGCCCATTCAAACCCCGGGGGAGGGGGGATGCTGGCTCACCCAAAACCTGTGGTAATGGGGGTCATGTTATAGATCTAATTATTGAATGCACGGCCCGATCATGTCGCCTGTCGTGTTTTGTAACGAAGTTATTCACTGTTTTATAAAAGGAAAGAACGAACATTCACCTTTGCCTGCTGCTTACATGTAAAAACTCTTGTGCCTTCGTGGAATGTGTTGATGGAAGCTTTCGATACAAATTTGATCCCAATTATTTTGCTTCATCAACCGCCGCGTGGGTTACACGACAGGTTGTAGAAGGGGAGAGAGAGAGAGAGAGAGAGAGAGAGAGAGAGAGAGAGAGAGAGAGAGGGGGGGGGAGGGGGAGAGAGGGGGGAGAGAGTGGAGGGGTCTTTTTGCAACAGCATTAAAGGGGTAGCATTATTCTTTATACAAATCGATTTTCGACGAAAGCGTAGTGTATCCTCACTTTTGTAGATTCATTAACATGTGTTCTTTCTAAAGGGGTTATTCTAAAGGTTGGAACAGAGCAACCCAGTAATTCCCCACATGCACAGTAAGTGAGAACCTTTATAATGATGATGGTTATTTTGGATCAAATCTTTGCATGGACTAGGTTACTCATCTGAGGTTTTGATTTTTTTAAACAGCCACAAGCAAAGGGTCAATGTGGCTAAGCGTCTTGACACGTAACTTGAGGTTCCCATGTTCGATCCTCACAAAATTTAGTGGAAACTTTACATCTGGGGGTTTCAAATGTCTCTGATAATATCTGATCACCCCCTTCTCCGACTAACAACGATTTTAAATACGGTATCTGGATTGGACACGGATTCCCCACCCCCCTCCTGCCCACTCAGCAGTTGTGGGTACCTGACTTCCAGTTAGTGAAGTAAAGGCGGCATGGAAAGGAACTGGCCATTCTACCACAATATGCCGAAGGCCTAGGAAGTGGTCTCACTGACAAGGCAATCCCTAATGTCCGGATCGGATGCGGGAACAACTTTACTTTTGTGTTGGACAATACCATATAACTATAACATATATACCAAAAGTCCAGCTGCTTTTACATTACTGTGCGCTCGGCTTGATCGTTTAGTGTCAAAGGAAAGAAGGAATATTCAATGTGGTATTTTGTAATGAGGTTATTCACTGTTTTATGAAAGGAAAGAACGAGCATTCACTTTTGCCCCCTGCTTTCTTGAAAAAAAAACCTCTCGTACCTCAGTAGAATGTGTTAATGAGAACTTTTGATCCACCGCCGGTGTGGAAAAAGAGGGGATGAGGGCTGCGATTTCTATTAAACGGTATTAATAAAGGGATAACTATAACATTCTTTAAAGAAACGATATTTGGCGACAGCAGAAGGTATGCATTCCGATTTTTGGAGATTCACTTATGATTCTTTTTCCTGACGGACTGCCTCAAAAAGAAGAACAATAGAGGAAACCAGTGGTAGTAGTAGTAGTAGTAGTAGTAGTAGTAGTAGTAGTAGTAGTAGTAGTAGTAATAGTAGTAACAGTAGGAGGAGGAGGAGGAGGAGGAGGAGGAGGAAGAAGAAGAAGAAAAAGAGGTGGAGGAGGAGGAAGAAGAAGAAGGGGATGAGGAGGAGGAGGAGGAGCAGTAGCAGTAGCAGTAGCAGTAACAGTGTGGCAGTAACAGCAGCAGCGGTAGCAATTAGTAGAAGTAGTAGTAGTAGGAGCAGCGGCAACGACAGCGGCAGCAGTAGCAGTTAGTTGCAGTAGCAGCAGTTGCAGTAGCAGTAGCAGTAGCAGTAGCAGTAGCAGTAGAACTTTGACGCAGACACGCCAAATACATGTACATTGAAATTTCCTGTCACAGGAATCGAACTCGCATCGTGGGCTCTCGTGGTCTAGAGGTTAAGGTGTTCGCCTCTCCTTCAATAGGTCCCGGGTTCGAAACCGGATAGCGAAGGTAAATTATTCCTGCTCTCTTGCTTTGTTCTGTCGTTTGCTTTCGTCTCCACTTTCTGCCCCCACCCCCTCACCACCTTTGCCCTCCCCACTGGGCTCCTAACTCTTCTGTGGCCTTTCTACTATCGCTCCTTGGCCCTTTACTATTTTCTTTCAGCCACACCCCTGATCTTATGGTAGGTTGGATCTACACCTAGCCTTCTCGGACAAGGGCGAAAAATCTTGGAGGTCTCGTGTGTAAGTTGAGCACGATAAAGGTCCCTTTATGGTCCAAAATCGATAAGAGTAGACTTGGGCCGCCACCCGGGCAAAATTCAAAATTTCCTACCAACCTAAAATGTATAATGTGTCCCACGCGCTCATGTGATCAATATGCAGTTGCGAACTCGTAAAACATTTCCCAAAAAAATAAAGAAAGTATCACATCTTTTGCGTGAAAACAGCAGGGAGACATCTGATAGAATATTGTCGTCAGCGATTAGGAATCGAACTCACAACTATTACCTGCAAGGCAAAGAGCTCTAGCATCACATGCCAGTAACTCGGGAGATCGCGCAGAGTTAGTAAAAGTTCGAGTTAATTAAACGCTCGTACCAACACTATAAGTTATTTAAGAGACAATATTTCTGATTCTGACGTCCGTCTCAGATAAGGCCAAGCCAAATGGGCTGAGAGCCTTGAAACTCCACACGATGTCTTGAGTTCAAGCACAAGTCTGGGGATCGAACCAGGGCTCTCCGCTCTGCAGTCCGGCATAATACCAACTGCGTTAATAGACTGCCCATTGCGTAGAAAATGAAGAATGTGTGTGCGAGTGTATGTGTGTTTGTTTGTTTGTGTGTGAGTGCGAGAGAGATAGAGAGAGGGTAGGGAGAGGGATAGAGAGAGAGAGAGAGATAAGGGGGAGTGGG
>NW_004797743.1:599083-601487 GCF_000002075.1 Aplysia californica
CTTCTTCTTCTTCTTCTTCTTCTTCTTCTTCTTCTTCTTCTTCTTCTTCTTCTCCAGCTTCTTCAGCTTCTTCTTCTTCTGTGTAGGGAAGCTATTAGAGCCGCGCACTTTCGTAAATAATTTTAATGTACAAAAATTCCACACGGGACCCCCGAAATTTTTTATCCTTATCCTAGAAGACTAAGAGCTCAATACGACATACCATACGATCTTTCTTTTTCGTTTGTAAGTGTTTTACGGTGCTTGCAACTGCATATGGTCATATATTAGCTCGCGGGACACAAACAATTTCATTTTGTAGGAAATTTTGAATTTTGCCCGGGCGGCGGCCGAAGCCTTCTCTTATCGATTTTGGACCACCAATGGATCTTTAACGTGCGCAACTTGTACACGGGACCTTCGAGATTTTCTGCCTGTATCCGAAAAGGCTGTGTGTTAGATCTTACAAACCATAAGATCAGATGTGTGGTTTAAAGACAGCAGTAAAAAGGCGTCCAATGGTAGCAGTAGAAAGGCTACAGAAAGAGTCAAGAGCCCAGAGGAGCTGGCAACGGAGGTGAGGGGGTGGGGGCAGAAATTGGAGACCAAAGCAGACGATAGAGCATTGTTAGAAAGCAGGAAAAGAGGTGAAAGGAAAACAATTTAGAGAACAACATTTTCCATCGCTGTCCAGATTCGTATCCGGGACCTATTGAATGAGAGACCACACCATAACCTCTCGACCACGAGAGCCCCTACCCTAAGATCATCATCATCATCCAGTGCCAGATCTGCGACAGACATCGGCGACCATGGTTCTCCATTCATTCCTTTGCTCGGATGCTCTTATAAAAGCCACGTTTCCCTGATCTTTCCCTGTTACCCATTTGTTTAGGTTCCCCAAGTATGTTATTCTGGGCCTTCCCCTGCCTCGCTGCCCTCAATTTTGCCAGTGAGAGCTAGATGTTCAAGACCCTTATGCCTATTTATGTGTCCCAAAAACTTCATTTGTCGTTTCCTGATTGTTTTTAACATTGAGCGTCCCACGTGGGCTTCATCAAGCACTACCTCATTTGATTTCTTTTCCTTCCACGATATTCTTACTCTTAGTAGTCCCCCTAAGGTCCGGAGGTGTAAAAATATAAAACATATATAAATATAAAACATATATAAATATAAAACATATATAAATATAAAACATATATAAATATAAAACATATTATAGAAAACATAAACGAGGCTGGTGGGGATCGAAGTTTGAACCTTCGGGTTGACAAGCAAATACAATTCTGCTGAGCTACAGAGCCCCTGATAATTTGATTAGTAAATGCTGTGTTCTTGAAATAGGATTTTTCTATACCCTCGGAAAAAAGTAACTTTGAAAAGGTTATAATCGCGCTACATTAATAATCCTGGTAAATTGTTTTAGCTTATTCAAAGACGAAACTATATGTAAGACTAGTCTTTGAACAAAATGTCAATTTCTACACTAACAACTTACGACAAGAAGACCACCTCCCAAAAAACGCAAAACACGATTAGAGAAAAAGTGCATATAGATCTATTGCTTTTGAGTGTGATTTCAATAACGAAATTGCCCGCCTTGCGCAGCAACCAAGAAATCTTCATGAATTGGCGCCAGCTTTACAGGAAGAGTGGACCAACATGTCTTAAATCAAGATTCAACGAATAATTATCTCAACGAGACGAAGATGCCAGGCTGATATCGCTGTACAAGACGGGCATAGCTAAAATAATTCACCAGGATTATTAATGTAGCGCGGTTATAACCTTTACAAAATTAGGCCTGAAATATAATTATGAACAGTTACTTTTTTTACGATGGTATACTATTTATTTTTCCAAGACTCTCCACTTATTTGCTAGGCCCTGGCCTTTTGTAGGTCCAGCCTTATAATAACCAAAAGTGGCAAAAATTCCATAGTATAATAACTAGAAACACTGACCAATGTACAATATAATATGCATGATTGACAGATAAGTAGTAGCGGCAGCTATTTCCCTCATCTGCAAGAAAACCCCTGCTTCTATGCAGGCGATAGAACTAGAGACATTTGTAGGTCCAATCTCAGCTCTTTTTGCCATAGTGGCAGTATTAAGCACTTTCACAGTTCCCCTGATCACTTGCCTACTCTAATCTGTAATACCCTCTCCACCTTACCCCTCCCACCCTACTCTCTTCCACTCTACACACCCACTCTTTTTCTCTCTACTCGTCCAATCCCCACTCCCTTCATTGTACATAATTAGGTAAAGGTCTACTTTAGCTCTCCATTCGGAATTACTTGACTTACTACGCACATCTGGGGTCTTCACTCTTTATGAAACCAACATGGGCACAGCCATGATGTCATGCGCGAAAGATGATTTAACATGTTATAAGAATGGGGGTTAGAGGGGAGGG
>NW_004797743.1:601639-602870 GCF_000002075.1 Aplysia californica
GGTGATAAAAAAGATGTTATTTTCAGTGATGTTAAAGTTTTTCAGCGTATAGGTTCTTTTTTTATGTACTCGTCCGCACTGGTCCTACGTCTCCTTTAGGAAATACGCACAAGACAACTCGACAAAAGGGGCAGAGTAGAAGAAACAAGTGGAGTCTGGCGTGCAAGGGAACGTGAAGGATCTACTCAAGTGCTGGACTTTGTATTGTCCACAGAACAGAGAGAGAGAGAGAGAGAACGAGTGGCGAGTTGGTGCCTTGGCCCTAAGTTCTCGAACAAACCGCGGGCATAATAGGCTGAAAGAGATGACCAGAGCACTTTCGGACTGGACAGTCAAAAGCTCTGATTTAACGGATTTTGTTGACCGTTACCTATACGTTCTTACTACGCTCTCTGACCGTCTAGACCGTTACCCTCTGTTGTCATAGAAATTCTTGGTCAAGTGATGGCCACACAATTAAAAACGGGTTCCCTACTCCACTTATGAGTGGTTCCAGGGAGAAGAGATTTTGTAGCCTCCCTTGCATCTTTTAGTCGATTATTTTTCAGCTGAAAGCTGCGAAAGATTTCGTCTTTGTAACAATATGCCGGTAATATAACGGTATGTGTTGGCTGAGGCACCCTTGAACTAAGCAGAGAACGGTTTGTAATTAATTTTTGGCGGGGAAAATGGGTAAATGTCCAAAAGGAAATTAACCTTCTCGGAATAAGTGGTCTCACCAATGAAAAATTCTGGTGCGTTGACGTCACATAAGTTGGGTTTATTTTGCGTTTTTTTCTTACATTCACTCATGCCACTCTGTACTGTTGGTATTTGGTTCGCCGTTTTGTTAAAGAGGTTGTTGCTATATTTAGCCGTATCGCTATTGTGTTGCCGACCGTACACTGCTGCAGCTGCGTGTTCGTGATTATTGTTGTTGTAAGAGTTGTTGTTGTTGTTGTTGTTGTGGTTGTTGTTGTTGTTGTTGTTATTGCTGCTGGTGGTGGAGGTGATGGTAGTGGTACCAGCTTTACATTGCCGCAGCTGTGCATTCGTTGTCTCATTTGTTGTTGTTGTTGTTGTTGTTGTTGTTGTTGTTGTTGTTGTTATTGCTGCTGGTGGTGGAGGTGATGGTAGTGGTACCAGCTTTACATTGCCGCAGCTGTGCATTCGTTGTCTCATTTGTTGTTGTTGTTGTTGTTGTTGTTGTTGTTGTTGTTGTTGTTATTGCTGCTGGTGGTGGAGGTGATGG
>NW_004797743.1:606078-607450 GCF_000002075.1 Aplysia californica
CTAGATCTAACTCTTTGTAAAAGAAATTTTAGAATTTTACAAAGCAAGTTGAGGGCCAAACGAGAATCGTTGCTCAGCGCCAAAGGACATTCTCTGTCACGTGGCATTATGACGCAACTTGGTAACGGATATTGTCCCGCTTGAGTGATTCATTTCGACAAGACGTGATTGCCAATTTCGTGAGAAGAAAAAGATTTTTGCATCGAACAAGCCGACTAAGTTTGAGTAAAGTTGCGTTGTTTAGATTATTTTCAAGTTCCTGTATTTTTCAACATCCGTTTTGATTGTGTGCGTTTTGTAGTGCGTTTAATTTCGGCATAAGTGTGTTTCAGTGTTTTGTTATTTTGTTATTTCAATTTGTTTAGTATTTAGTTTGTTGTTTGTTTGTTTGTTTGTTCGTTTGTTCGTTTGTTTTATTTGTTGTTGTTGTTGTTGTTGTTTTTATAGTTGCCTTACGGCACTTGAGTGAGAGTGTTTGCGCCACTTGTTCTCTTTGTATTGGTAAGTGAAGAGAGAAAGAGAAACAGGGTGAGGAATTGAGGAATAAAGTCTCCCAAAGGCTCTATCGCAAGTCTCTTCTTTTCTAAGCCCGGCGATGAAGCGTATCTGTAAACTGTTCTTGTCTAGTTTCTCCACCTGTTGCAGGGAAGAAAACAGCAGCCAGCTGGACCCAGTGCCGGATTAACCATTAGGCAAATGAGGCAATTGCCTTCGGGCCACTCAAAAAAAATAGGCCACAAACAGGCCAGAGACAGGGTACAACAAGGCCACATTTTTTTCGATCCCCCCCGTTTTGATCAGGCCGCAGCAAGGCCAGTCGGGAACGCCACAACTAGAATAGCCCTAAGCTAGCCCAAACCAGAGTCCGACTGGGTTTTTACGCCCAGGCCTAGTTCAGAAAGTGCTGTGACATTTTGTTTCGACTCTCTCTAGGTCCCCTTTTATTCTAAAATTAAATTGAATCATTAGCAGGGGGTTCCAAATCAAGCACCTTTGGCCTCATAAGTCACCAGATACTAGTCCTGGGCAGGACTTGGACTTGGACTTGGACTTGAGACTTCAAATTCTCGTGCCCACCAAGTAGTGTTTGAGAACAAGTATTTAGATCTGAGCAAGTCCAAGTCTTCTCCCCTGCTGGTGGGGGACCCCGTAGTTTTACTATGGGAGAGCAAAGAATACACCTGCCGTGATACTGCGTGTCGTAAGAGGCGACTAAAAGTGCATAGGTCTGGTCGCCCGAAAAGTGCCAGTTTGCGGAGGGCCAACTACCCAACCCACTAAAAAACAATAAGTTACAGAAACACGGACAAAAACAGCTTTTTATTTTTCGATCTTGGGAGACGGAGGAGCTTCTGCATCAGCAGGAACAATG
>NW_004797743.1:612673-614459 GCF_000002075.1 Aplysia californica
GGGGAGATTTTACACCATATCTAACTTTTTCAGGCCACTCAGTGAAGTGTGCCTTGGGGCCAGCTGGGTCTTAATCTGGCACTGGCTGGACCCAGGAGACTCTCAAGATCTCCATCTCTCCCTGCGTAGCAGCTGCTCAAGCCAGCTTAACGAAAAATCACCGGAATGCCCTCGTAGTGATCATGCCAGATTGGAGGACCACGAGGTAAAGCATACTGGTGGAGAACTGTCTGACTCACCAAGTGAGTATTCTATTTTCAGTCGAGAAGGTTCCACAAGAACACCGGCGATGCACCTACCGTCAGGCCACCCTGACGAAGATCTACACCTGTCGCTACCCACCAACTGGGAGAAGGAGTCGGACTCTGGACAGCCAGAAAGCTTCCGAGATAATTGTGTGAGTCACATTGTAGAAGCCTCTACGTATCGTGTCACGTGGACACCGGTCATCCACGTGTCGTATGGTTTCACAGGTCAGTGTCTTGTCAACAGGCCATTCCGTAGAGCAAGAAGCGGCGATCAAGAGGTTCAATCCTGGAGCTCAAGCTCGGAGGAATGCTTGTCTGCCTTGTCTCCCCAGCCACCACAGCCTGTTGACAGTTTGTGTATGGAGAAAGCTGACATACTCGAGTGCGTTTCCTTATTGTCCGAAACTGGCGCAGACTGACCATTCCAGCGAAGCTGTAACGGTGAATGTGATTTACCACTAGCTTAAACCCAACTCATCTCTCCCCCTTCCTCCCCCATCCCCCTTTCATGTTCTTTACTCCTCCTTTGTGTCCTCCTCCTCACGCACACCCTGTCCCTTCGTCTTCCCCTGTTTAGCTTTTTGAGTTGAAGGACTCTGCTTCTTGGACCTTTCTGCAATAAAACATTCTGACTCTTGTTATTCTCAATGCCTGAATTGTTTAAATTCCATACTATGTTTCTGAGCACAACTCCCATCTTCTGTTAAGCCAACCCCTTCCTCTCTTGCTTTTTTACCTTTACTCACAGAATATATCTTTCAAGGGTGAATCATTATATTTGATATGTTCAAAATAGTTTAGGTTCATTGTCATTATGCTCTAAAGGAGTGTTGGTGTTTCTATACCTATTTCCCTTCATACTCCTTCTTCAGTTTCTGTCTTCAGTATATCTTTAAAAGTCTTCTAGTCTTTTGACTGCCGTTGCTTCTTAATATTGTTCAATGTTGTTGGAATACAATACTTCTTAGAATTCTTTTTTTTTCTATCATTGCAATATGTGCTTTCCAGATGTAATTTATCCTTTTCAATTTTTATGATGCAATTTAAATTCTCTGGAATTGTCTTCTCATTCTTTCGTCTTGGCTCCGTCGTATTTAAAATTGCTTTCTTGCTATTTCTTCCACACAATTCTTAATGTAACATCTTCTTTGCATTTTTTTATGTCTGTCATTTCGCTTTTCTTTCCATCTAGATCAATTCTGTTTGGGTCACTGTGTTTGTTGACAAATTCTTATTACAGTCTCTCATTTTCTTGAGTTTTGTGGCAACCTCGCTCCAACCACAAGATTGCAACTATTTTTAGGTCCAAACAATGATGTACTTTACCAAAGATAGTACAAGACAAGATGGGCCACTTCTCTCTTTGAGCCAATTTAAAAAATGTCCTCAAAATTTGGTGGCGCCCTCTTCGCAAAAGCGCACTTTTTGCGAACAGAGTTACCCTACTTGAGTTTTAAAAAATCGAAGTGAAACTAGCAAGTTTTGGGATAAATTTCGGAAGAACGCTTTTTAAAAATGGTTACGCTGACAAAAAACCT
>NW_004797743.1:616900-635682 GCF_000002075.1 Aplysia californica
TAAGGTCGTATTATGAACGCGGGACACACCTAATATTTTCAGTAGTTAGGAAGTTTGATAGGAAATTTTGAATTTTTGCCCGGGTGGCGGCCGAAGCCTACTCTTATCGATTTTAGACCACCAAGGGATCTTTAACGTGCGCAACTTGCACACTGGCCCTCCGAGATTTTTCGCCCTTCTCCGAGAAGGCTAGGTGTAGATCTTTCCTACCAGAAGATCAGAGGTGTGGCTGAAAGACAGCAGTAAGAAGACGTCAAGGAGTAGCAGTAGAAAGGCTGTAGAAAGAATCAGGAGCCCAGAGGAGGGGGGCAAAGAAGATGAGGGAGTGGGGGCAGAAAGAGGAGATAAAAGCAGACGACAGAACATTGCTAGAGAGCAGGAAAGGAGGTGAAATGAGACAAATTTAGATAAGAAAATGTTTCGTTCACTACCCGGATTCGAACGCGGGACCTTTAAGGCCAACACCTTAACCTCTAGGCCACAAGAGCCCCCTTACAATTTAAAAGGAAAGTTCAATGAGACCACAAGAAGTGCTGAATTCTCAGACAATGGGATCTCTCATTCAAAGACGTGCGGTGTTGAACAAAAAACAAAACAAAAATCCACAACAGTATGTCAAACTTTCTAAAGCACTGTTGATCTGAAATCGAAGTCGGAAAAACTATAAAACTTTATCGTCGCTGCGGAAACTTATGATGGACCTCCCTTTCTGGTAAATGTACACAACACATGTTTCCGATTTGTGGCTCGCTGTGGGGCAGATGTCTAATTCGTGTTTAGAGAAGCACAGGCATGCTCTCTAACCACCTGCACAAAAATGCGAATAAGCCCTAAAATAACTATTTAAAACAATAAAATAACAACTAAGAGACTGTAAGTCATACATTTATTATAAATAAACTTCGAAAGTATTCGTCTTGCTGTTGTAGTTGAGGCTCAAGTCCTCCCCGCATTCTAGTCTTGTCATGATATGAATACAAATCTGTAACATTCCCCAGACAGGTTAAGTCAAGAAGACAACTGTAACTTGAAACATTTCCCATACAAACTCAATCATAAACACAACTCCACCATTTCCCCATACAAACTCAATCAGGAATACAACTCCACCATTCCCCCTCACATACTCAATCATGAATACATGTACAACTGTAACATTCCCAAAACATGATTAGTCATGAAGGCAACCTGCAACCGTCACTTGGCATATTCATGGACAAAACAAATACAACAACAAAAAAAACCCAACAATAACCCCCCAAAAAATCCCAACCAAATACAAGTACATGCGCCAACACATAACTATACGAACCAACACATAAGTACATATTGTAAAAAAAAACAAAAAAACTCCACACACATAAACATAAAAATACACTTGCGTCTGCAATTAATTACACTCTTAACCTTTGCACATATTTTAAAAAAATGAATTTTGATTCCCAACATAGTAAATTATTTTGTTGAGTAGGCCTACATCGGTCTTTCTTCTGCTGGAATGCCGTATCGCACACACCCACACAGAGTATAACAGGCAAAGTCGTAGCAGCTTCTAAATGATCAACATCACGTCATATTCACAGAGCATGTGTAAACTAACGTAGGCAATCAAATCCTATGAAGACATTCCCCAACACAACACATAAAAACACGGCACCAACACACCGACTTATGAGCTAGCGAACGCCTACTACGACAACACAACAGCAAAGACAATTCATGAGCAGTAAAAACACACCACGACGTTAAATACTTCTCTGTTTGTTAGATCAGAGTGACTTTATAGAGAAAGTTCCCTGGTTAACATATCACAGCGACTGTAGAATCCTCTTATGGCATCACATTTCAGAGACTTTAGAAAAACTTTTCAGGCCACAGCATATGATATAGCAGCTTTCATAAATTATAAATGTGTAATCCCTTGAGTCTTTAAATGTCGAACAACGAGTCGCTGTTTTTCCTAAATTGAGTCCTTCTAATTATCTATAATATTTATACAGTCCATTGTCGTTGTCTTTGTATAGATTTAACTTCAACACTGAGATTATCTAAGAGGAGGTATCTTTGAATTCCATGCCCATCTCCAATAGGAAGACTGAGCTTAAAACTCCCCGAATCAACCATAGTTCAAAATGACCCATTGAGGAACTGAACCAAGGCCGACTGCTCTGTAGTCCAGCTTGATATTAACTGGGCTAATTGAGCACCCAAGTACTGTTCAAATATTCAAAGAAAAAATGGTTTAAATCTGAAGCAGAATGGTTGAAAAAATAAAGCAACCCCCCCCAGAGAAAACTGCTTTTAGAAAAGACACACAAATTTGGGCAATGCTTCCATACATGCAGCTCACCATTATATTTCGAATTTAGCAAGTCCAGAAACATGCATGAACATTAGTCAACTTTGGACTTAACAAATAATTTTCAATACAAAAGAAAACTCAGTTGAAAATGAAGCATTTCAGGTGTTAGACTAGGTCAGGCAAGAGTTTAAGCTCAGTCTGCTATTTTGGGCTCCGCAGTGTAGAAAGAGAAGAATCTACGGCATATCGTACAGACCCAGTGCACACTATAAAATCGAATTGAGTCAGGAACCTGCCAGATTTTCCACCATAGAGGGACAAAAGCTACCATTTCGGCACATTGCAACCAATTCGATTGACAACCATGGCAAACAAACGCTTTTGGTTTTGATGTTCACAGTTGAATTTAGTCAAATTTGGTCAAATTGTTCCAAAATAGTAGCTTTTAGGAGAAAAATCACACTGGCTCCAATTCAATCAAATGAATTCGATTGGTGGCATGCACTGTGCATTAGACATAATGTAAATATATGTCACACACGAAATAAGAATACAAGCAG
This sequence comes from Aplysia californica, assembly GCF_000002075.1. Lineage (NCBI taxonomy): Eukaryota > Metazoa > Mollusca > Gastropoda > Aplysiida > Aplysiidae > Aplysia > Aplysia californica. Next base: position 619,763 of record NW_004797743.1, read on the forward strand.
TCAGTCTACCTATCTGTCAGTCTCTCTCTATCTCCCTTTCTCTCTCTTTTCCTTTCTATCTCGCTCCCTCTCTCTCCCTCTTTCTCTCTCTCTCTCTCTCTCTATATATATCCCTCCCTCCCTCCCCCCCATCCCCCTCTCTCTCACTCAAAAATAGCTACATGCATCCCAACATCCTTAGAGAAATCAGGCCATGGACCAAAAGAGACACAGCATCACGGTCCTCTGTCCCCATACACTTAAGGAGAACCACTTCCAACACATATACTTGAAGGACCACATGGCCCTGAACCAGAAGCAAGAGCACAGCAAATACATAACTGAACAGAAAACAATAGTCATAATGTCATATCCTTGCAGTTCCTTACATAAAAAAACTAGTTTTATTAGCCCTTCCCTTCATTTGTGGGTTTCCAATTTCTGGCACTCTATACTACAGGGCAACATATTTAAATATCTAGCTCCTACTCCAACAAAGTGCTTTGTCGGGTACAATTAGATATCTCGCTTTTTAGTCCCAGACAGTGGTCTACAGATCAAAGTTGGATATACCTTCCTACACCCAAACAGCAAATATATATTATATAAGACAAGGTTGGATCCGGCGTCCTATTCTAAGACTGCATCTGGGGTATGGTTGGATCTATTATTCAGTTTCCTATTCCTAGACAGTAAGCTACATAACAACATTGGATCAAGCTTCCTATTTCCAAACAGCCCTCTATAGTTTCGGCGAAACTTTTATTTAGCCCCATAGATGAGCTGAACGTTTTTCCTGATATCTGTGTAATAATATGTGGAACAGAATGGACAGAGGGCACCTTTTTTGGGTGGAACAATTCAGAGTATCAAGACATCAAATCTCCAGACAAAGATTTACAGCATCGTACATAATAATATCTTGTGCCTTACATGAACACATGATTAGATTGAGCTCTGAAACAGCGTACGTTTTTTAAAAAGGTTATGTCCTGACCTGTACTCTCTGCTGTTCCCGCTTGACATATCTCAGTCTACACATTAGGACACATTTATACTCACAGCAAAGTCATCATGACTTTAGAGGGGACCCCAAAAAAATTCCCAAAAGTAGGTTGTTTTTTTTCTCTCAGCAACATTCCATACACTGTTTTATCCACACACATAAATAAAATAAAAGAACAGATTATAAATAAAACGTTACCAACAACTAGTCGAACATAGTAATGCCTATTTCAAATATGAGTGACTAACAGGTAGCCTACTTCAATGCTGTGTAAGTATTGACTATTATAATGATCTGTGAATCTAAGTGAGACTTCAACAAGAGTAAGGGAGGTAAGGTGATGTAGACATACACAATGAGGAGGACAAGTTATATACACATGTGAGAAAAATAGTTAAGCCAGTGAACGTTTCATTCATAATTCTTCCAAAATCAGGCGAAGAATGCATCAACATCGAGTACATATAGGTAACGTGGCTGCTCTTCGTTTTTACACAATTTTCAAATTGGAATGTCTTTGAAACTCACAAACTAGCTGCGGTCAAGCCAGTTTCTCATGCCCCAACCCCAGGGACGAAAAATTACAAGAGGGACCTCCTTCACAATAAAAATCAAAGAAAGGGTGTAGACTGCAGAGGCCTGTGGAGAAGCTGGTATACAAAAAAAAATAACAACCTAACAAACCCAAAACAGACTAATTTCTCTGACAAACTCAGTTTTTAGCTGTTATCATGTATGCATATCATGGCACCTGTTCACAAACCCACACAAAATATGTTTAACACTCACTCAGATAAATTATTTGGTTGGAACTTATTCATGGGCACATCCTGCACAATTCATATAAAAAAATCAACAGAGCTATGCTAAATGTCAGGCACTCAGTTTAAAAAGTACAACTAGCAAAAGATTACAAAGTACATCCATAACAAACCTTCAGATTCAATGTTCCTAAATACAAAACACAACAAAACCAAGGAAACAAAAAAAAAATATATAAGTCACAACATCGATGTCAGAATACATTTGACAACTATCAATAAATGAATTGGTGAAAATTTACAAGTAAGCACCAGACCTGTGTTAGTTTACCCAGGACTTAAGACTCTCTAAGACTAAGAGTCTGCACTGATTAAAAACAGGAGCACTGACCACTCTACTGAGCCAGCTGATGAAGAGTAGTGAAGTCTAGAAACCCCACCTCCTGCCCGTCATATTATCAGAAGAGTACAAAGTAACACACTAGCACCAAACCCTTCCAGTAAAACGTTAACTTACAGTATATACTCGCTTATAATATGGGCAAATTCTTAATAAAGTGAGGTCCTGCCTTGTTGTGTAAATGCGAGAGTACACTTAACCTTTGTAACATCTACTGCCATTGTAAACGACCATGACAAATTTCTCCCTGTGAGAGGAATAAAGATTGTCATAGTCATTGTCGTCCAAAAGTATACCCCTGTGTGTACTGCGCGTAATATACAGCCAGGATCGGGCCTCACAGATTAAATCAATCTCTTGGGTAAGACACAAAAGTTGAAGCCAAACTTGATTTCATGCATTCTGGGCCCCCTCCAGTATGTGAGGAATTACCTCTTATTATTAAGTGCTTGACCTACAAAATGGGCCATTTTGGAGTCAAAAGTACAACTCCCCCACCCCTCAAATTGTATGTTAGATTGTCCTAGAGGCAAACATATACAGTAATATCTTTCAGTACGTGCAGGCATGGGTACCTCAGGGCAGCCATTGTTACTGCCCTGTCAAAGTCCCAGTGGGACGGGGTGATGGTTGGAGTGTGTTTCTCAGGACTGTCCGACGGGATACAGCCCCCTGACTACACTCACAACACTTTTGCATAAAAGGGAAAGAACACCTGTTTTGGAAACTAGATCGACTGTGAATGGGTACCTCCAGGATCTAGGATGACGATAGAATATATAAGCGTACCTTCATGATATAAAATTACAGAACACTTAAAAAATGTTCACCTTCTAGAATAACAGAACACTTGTATTTCATGATTTATAAAGACAGAACATTAATTCATACCGTCATGGCCTGAAATAACTGTACATAAGTACCTTTATTATCTAGATGGACAGAACAACAGAATGACAGAGCACGTCATCAGTGTCATCCCACTGTCCCATAATGAACTAAATCAGTCTCTGGGGGTTTTTCAAATAAAGCGGGTTACTCGCATATCGACATCTAGGGGCATCTTACAAAATAGTTTCACTTTGTTTTGTTATTTTCTATCTTATGTTTTTTGTGGGGTTTTTTCCTTCATTTCTTTTAAAACAATGAATGCCGAAGTCATAGTTCTGATTTGGGTCCTCTCTTTTATCTCTGATGTTCTCCAAAATTAAAAAAACAAAGACTTCCCAACTTGTAGCTGGCGATGTGTACCTCCATGACCTAGAATGACTGTACACACATGCAAGAATATAAATCATTCAAAGAAAAAAGGTTAGAATTGGGGGAAAAAAGAAAAAAAAAGAGAAAGACATTTATCCACGAGAAGTTTAAATTTAAAGTTGAATGAATTCCTTTCCAACCTTGAACTTTCGCAAAACAAGTCAACAAACGCCCTTTTATCCACCCACCCCCAACCCCACCCCAGAACTCCTGCCTCACAAATTCTCCTCCTCTTCTCCATCACAGACTTCAGAATACAAAGTGCTATTCTTATCACAACCTGGCACAGAGAAGGCTGACTAGGCACAGAAATGCACGTAAGTAAAAAGTATAGTAAAAATAGTATCCATTACCTAATAATGTCTGGCATGTTGCCATTTTCTCCCATTCAGTTCTTTTCATTTTCAAAACCTTTCCACACTGCACACCCCCAAACACCTCCATCCCTCAGTCTGCACCATTACGGTGCTGGAACTTCCAAGGAATCATTACAACTGGGGGGTAAATAAAAATTAATAGGCAATACACACTGATACCAATAAGGATCATGTGCTTTTAAGACGAAACATTAAAAATATCTTGCTAGTTTGTCACAACAAAATACGCACAGCACAGATAACATAAAAGAAAAGCAAAATGAATCAGCCACATTTCACATTCAGGTTCTAAATTATCGTTACTTGTTTACTCATTACTAAATTGTCCAATTTCCTCTTTTTGAACTCTGTACATTACTATCAGTAAGCCTGTCATCACCTATACTGTTTGAACTTGCACTCTATGATGTAGATTCTAAATTAAGACTGAATCAAAGTTGATGCGAAAGAATATCACTATAAGCTGCACCGAAATACAAATTAAAGAGTGCTTAACCCCTTCACAGGGTCAGTCAGTTCGTGCTGTACCTGGAACAATTTTGGATCCCTGTCCGATTTTCAAATACTACTAACTATATCTAAAAGGAAAAATTTTCTTTCTGCAGAATAAACATTCCCCAAAGCGAAGGTGCGATTAATTTTACGAAATACATCTAATAGAAGCAGTATGCGGAATACAACCTATGACGATCGATTGGCGTACGTCACAGCAGCATTTTGGCTCATTTGCCATGTAAGAAAATATGATGAACAGCGTACGTCATATAGGCAACAAAGGGGTTAAGCATCTCAAATAAAACTGATGCTTTGTATTGACTATTGATTAATCTTGCCAAGTAGTAAACAAAAACATAACCAGCTCTGCTGGTGTACTAATACAGTGATGTTATTATACGAGTCCACAGAAAAAACGGAAACAGTCACAACTGAAAATTGTGAGGGTATCAATTTAGAGGGCATGTCGACTCATAACTTTATTTCTGTTCAACTGTTGGTTGATTATTGTTGTTAGATTTTCCATTCAACAAACATTAACAAAAAAAACCAGCAATTAAACAAATATGAAGTTATGAGTCCACAAGCTTTTTAAATTGACACCCTCACAATTTCCAGTTTGTGACTATGCCTATTTTTCCCGTGGACAACTCATATATTATTTGCTGCACTTGCTGTTTTATCACAAAGAGTGGTGATGGTGGTCTACTCTATCATCCTCTTTGTTGGAAAAGTCACTATCCCAATCCGCTCCAGATGAAATGTTGGTCCTTTTGTACAATTACTATACTTACTAGCAGTAAATTACAACTGCGTTCAACAGTTCACCAAAAATATCCCATTTATGAGAGAACATTCTGGCTTCCTGGGAAGCACACAGTGCAATCAACTGATTAAGCACTCAAACACGAACAAGCTGACAAGACTTTCACGGTCTATAGCTGCGTACCCATTCCCACCTGAGTGATGCGAGAACAATTTGTGTTAAGTGCCTTTCCCAAGGACACAACGTCGGGCCCCAGACAGAATTTAAAACTACAATCTTACGGTTGCAAGTCCAAGAGCTTAACCACAACGCCACCTACATCACAAAGTAGCACATTTTGTTCTCAAGTGAAACATTTTCTAAACCATGCACAATGACACTTTCCTCAGAGCCCCAGACGTCTTGAGCTCTCATACACCACGCAGCAAAGTATAATATTCTTGGTGAACATACTGTGTTCCCAAACTGAATTTACAAAAGAAAAATGAGCTAATGCACACCGGGACAAGCTAAATAAAATCTCTTCTATGTAACATAAACAAATATATAAAGAAAACATATATTCACTGATAAGAGTGCACAAATATTCATACAATTTCTCATTTCAGTGCACAGAAAACAAATGCTCTTCCCCCACTCAACACCCTACACACATCGATCTACATCCTCATGAACACATAGTTGCACAGGCACACATGCGTTGTACACATCTTATTTGTAATAGCTTCAGTAACTTGAGAAGATATTACAACATTTTTTTTTCAATCAAACTGACTTATCAAGCACATCAGAGACCTGGTCGGAAGTGCCTTCTTTGAAGCAGAAATAATATCCTTGTGGTATTCAAAATGTAAGTCTTTTTATTTTGTTTTGGTAAAAGTTTTGCGGTCCTCGTAACTGCACAAGGTGTCTGTTTTACGCCCCATTGACCCAATTCAAAGTATTTTGGAGCCAACCGGGTAGAGATGGATAAAAGATCCCAGCAGAAAGAATAAGATACTCTATAAAAATTCTCCCCACTTGGGAACTTAACTCAGGTCTCCTGAGTGAAATGCCTAACCGCTGCACCAAAGACGCCAGTGTGGTATTCAAATCAAGCCCTCTGAAGAGTTAAGGTAAAGAGACAAGAACCTTGCAACCACAATATGAAAAATAATCATGGGTTATGTAAACTAATCCTGAGATAAAATTTATTTTAAAAACTCCTCAAAATTACTAACTAAAATAATTTTTTTTTCATAATGAACAAGACTTGGAGCCAGATGAACGTGATCTCAACCAAAATTATGACTGTTATATTCCTTTGGCTGGGAATCTCTAACTCTGAGCTACACAACAAAGGTTCTCATTTTACTTCAGCTTGCCTTCTGGATCTCCAAAGTACAAATACAAATGTATAATGCTGTACGTCTCCAGAAAATTAAAGCTTATACTAAACAAAGTGGAATCTCTCTTTGGTATAAAGCCTGACGTCAAATAACTTTTAAATTGCCATTGCTAAAGACTAGATAAATATTCAAAACCAGTCTCCTTAAAGTTGCACTAGTCATTATTGGAGAGTACAAAATGTTCTAAACCAAATGGTTATCAAAGCAAACGCTTGAATTTCATCACGCCTGTCATGATTAGATCACAGAGTCAAAGGTCAAAAGTGGACACAGAGTAAAAAATCACACAGAGTATCTTTTGAGTACTCTCTGTTGAATCAAATTCTTTTCATTGGTCTCAGATCTTAATGCTCAATAATTATGATAAGCACATATGACAATAATGTACCCGAACTATGTTTAGGAAAAAGCATGTTTCACCCTCTACCGAGCCACTGAATTATAAATTGTCCGGAAGGGTGACATCATGCAATATCATCCAGCTAAAAGGCCATTCCAAGTTAAGGAACTCTGTGAACATTATGATCTCGAAAGACTGTTCAAGTGTAAAAGAACATAAATAGACCAATGGTAAAATGTTAGAATGTGAAAAATCAGCACGGACAATTGAAATTAGATTCAATTCCTTTCAGACCCTATAGGCCTACTTTTGCCCCAAAAATGAACAAACACCTTACAATCGAAAAAAGATCTACCAGTGGATCACCTGATATGTGAGTCTACAGGCGGAGACCACGCTCTCAATGTGACAGGGATGAGGGAGGACAAAGCTATCACAACACAAGACTGTTCAAAACACAAACACCGCGCTCTTTATAATACAAACTGCTGAAGCTGCAAGAGCCCAGAACACTAGAGAAATTATAAAACAGGTAAGTTCAAAGCCATACAATTAACATTTTGTGTGTGTTGTATTTGAGGCTTTAAATACAACTGTCTTATGACTCAGCTTATAACGAAATTCTACTTATACTAGAATAATACTTAAAAACACAAAAGTCCTGATGCCAGGACAACTGTAATTCTATCTTGGAACCGCACACAGCATCAATAATCAAGGAATCTTTTCAAGTGCAGAAACAGGAATGTAAGTCAAAGGTGAAAGGTGATAGGTCAGTAAGGGAAAATTGCTCTGCCCCAGAAGAAGCTTGCACTTTTTTGGTTCTTCAGAGTTACTTCCAAAATCAATCTCCAACGAAGATAGCACTCAATCTTTCCTTTATATTCGCACAAATAAAACATTTGCCATTATACAATGCGATTTCATATTTCAAATTCAGTGATCATAAGCAGAAAGCACATTTTGCGACAAGTTGTCATCAAACCAATCCAAGTTTCATGGCAAAGTAGCAATTATGAAAGGCCTTCATTCACAAGAAAACATTAACAAGTTATTTGAAGAATATTTCAGTTTGCAGCATGCTACTTCATAACAATAAACTATAAGTGCAACCCAGTGCTGGTTCAGTCACAAGAAATATGGAACAGTGGCAGGAATGTACAATACAATGGTATGTGTTAATATGCAGAGCAAAGTCTGCATGGCGCTAGTAGAATTCTAGGGCATATCCTACCAACACACATCTCTGTTCATTTTGCCAGAGGAAAAATGAAATGTGAGACTCAGGCAAATTATAAGCCGTAGATTTAATTTCTATCTCAAATGTTGTCAGGGATACACCACAAACTGGTGTCTCAAACTTTGTCTGAGACAAATCCATCACTCTTTCCAACACACTCCAAGACCATTTTCACTTCTCGGGTACAGAAAAAGAAAACTCAGTTTGACACTACAATAATGAACTGTAGAAGGCCCTATCTGCATAGAATGAGCTATGATCCTACCGTAATCCACTGAATCTTGACAGAGTGTAGTTACGATGATTCTATAATTACATACATAGCATCTGCACTGAAAATATTGGACTTGCAACAAGTAAAAGGGTCATTAGATCAAGCTGTCATTCATCGCTGTATCCAAACTAGGAATGAGAGCCATGTAATGTATATAGAGCTAAACAAAAGTGGCAGAAAACCACCTTTGCAAAGAATGTGGAGACAGTAATCCAAACTGTAATTTGAACTTCAATATACTTGGCAAGTTTTTAATCTACTTTTTACATGTCGCATTCACAAAACACTGGAACAATAATTCACAGACGACAAGACCGGATGGACCTCAGGTACTACCACCTATGTCCAAAAGAAGCGTGGGACTGTTTTCGCTTAACGGTCAGGCCCACCAACCTATATTGACATAAACACCAGCATGTTGTATATTATGCCTGTATATATCGATGATAGGTACGAATCTGTGACAAAAGTTCTGATGTTCGGATGTGATGACTTCAACGCCAGCCCTGGCCACACATGACACCTCCCCAGGCCAACAGACAATACTAGAGCAGTCCTTGATATGTCAATACCCTGTGTAGATAAGAACATCTGAGAAGGTCGAGCGCAAGCTCGGTGCTATCTTGTACAAAATCCATTTTTTTCCAGTAGGCCCTGTTGACGAAAATCACTTTGAAAGCACTAAATTCCAGACACAAAAAAAGAACAGGATCCAGCGTATGAAAGCGAGCTACTATGGAGCACAAGCATTTCCTGTAATGATGTAGGGCTCAAAGGGAAAGATTCTTCAACAGCCTTGACAGTTGTTGCAAAAAATTCCAAAAGTCAAAAGCTGAAGTTTGTGCAAAACAGCACTCAGCTCACGAGCGGTTCATGGAACAATATACACATCCCATGTATTGATTTGTGACATACACATATACAGATGTGCGCTCTCGCGCATGCAAACACACACACACAACGCACGTACGCACGCACGCATGCACACACATACACACACAAAACACACACACACACACAGATATCATTTGTTTGGTCCAGGATGAGAGAAAGACCCTTTGTCTCTCTCTCGGTGATATGGAGAAAATGGAATCCCAGATGAGCGTTGTCTCGGCTATGATGACATTCTGACACTCACACTGCTACGACTGTGGAGGGAAAGACAGGGAGAGAGATACTCATTATAACATTCTATGCAAGATGTTCAATTCACAGGTTGTGTTAAGGACTCGATAAGTTTTTTTCATAACTGCAGCGATAAAGCAAGACTGACTGACAGAAACAACAAAGGGAAAGAAAAGAAGTAGGATGCACCAATGACCTCTTCCACACCTTAATCAAAGATTTGTAATTGACTGCACCTATCATCTGCTGCGAACCAGAAATGGAAATTTAGTGGCAGCGGGGGGTTCCCCGCCGAGCGTCTTATCATGTAGAGGTCACGGGGGTCAGCTCCCTGTCGCCACTCTGTTTAGCTTTAGTAGAGGTTTTTCAGCGCTCGCAACTGCATAAGGTCATATGAGCGCCAGAAGATAAGAGGAGTGACAAGAGAGTAACAAACACAAAAAAGAAGAAGGGGAGATAAGGACGATAGATGTTTGATAGGAAAGAATAAGCAAACCACACCAGAGCACCCACCAACCACCCACCCGATCTGTCTGTTACAATGTCCGTTCTTTTTTGAGTCTCAAGAGCTAAAAAGCGTGGTTTGGGTGCTTTACATGATAATTACCATAAATGCAAGGATACACCTAAAACTGTACTTTGAAAAGTACCAAAAATGAAGTTAGCCCAGACAGGGAGCTGACCCCTGTGACCCCCACATGATAAGGCGCTCGGCGGGGAACCCCCCGCTACAACTAAAATTTCACTACCGGTAAGCCGTGATCAATAAAGACAAAAATTGTGGCCTTACTGTTAACCTCAAACATGAGAAAGGTACCCTCACAAATTGAGCTGGAAACCAGTCTTCATGGCCTACACAACCCATTTATTCACACAACAAAGCTGTCTGTACATGCACACCTCCCTCTGCTTGCCATCTCGCCCTTTCAGGACAGATAATCTTATCCTAGCACATGAAACATTTTGAAAAGCTGCTACCAACGATCAAGAAAAGAAAACTTCAATGGTATGGTTATGTGACAAGAACCAGTGGCCTATCAAAGACCTTCCTCCCTGGGGCAGTTCAAGAAGGAAGCAGTCAACTTGTTATGTCAAAGCCATTGGCCAGCACGAGAAACGAAAAAAACTCAACTTTTCCTTCACGACATTGATTAAACTACTAGTACAAGGTTTGGATCCAAAGTTCTCTTTCAAAAATAATTATCTGACTTTTGCAATTAAATGCAAAAAGAATGCTCCATGTTCGTTCAAAGATAGATAGGCTGGTCCATAGGCTGTGTAGCTTTCCCATGGCTCTTTGCCTATCTGGTGTACTTTTCTTATGTTCATGTCCACCTTTTCTTTAGCACACCTATTTATAAAAAAACAAAAGTGCTGAAACTAGCAACCTTTAATAAGTTCTATTGGAGCTGGACATTAAACGTGAGGTCTCATCTCTTTAAAAAAAATTATGAATCACAGAAAATGGGCGTCAAGCCCACATCATGGATATCTTACCTTTCGTACTTCCGCCTCATTTATTAGAACCTGTAATCGTGTATGGGTGGGCATTTCATCTACCTGCTGTAGATGGTACTTGAGTGTGGTCAGTCCATCCTTGGACATTCGCTGCTTCACATTGCGCAACAAAGTAAACCTAAAGACAGATGAATGTACTTTCTGTTCGTCACGTCTTTTTCAAACTAGATCCTAAAACTAAAACGAAAAAGGATAAACAAGTGCATTAAATGCCACGCACACTTTTCTACAACTAGAGATAATACAGAAAACAACCTTACTTTAAGCCCTTTAAAACCCACAGACCCCCAACCATGGCAGGGCTACTGACTGAAGTTGTCTTTAGGCTATTCCCAAAGGGGGGATATTTACACGTTCTTAAGCACAGTGTCTGTTTTATGTTTGTTTTATCCACCGCTTATACCCTTTTGGGTGGCACGGAAAGAAAGAGAAGTCTCTCTGTCGCCAGCCGGAGAGCTTGGGTCTGGGGGATGCTGTGGGTGGTTAATGTTTCCCTGACTACATCTATCCAGGTCTTTCTCGGTCGCCCTCTAGCCTTGTTGCCATCAAATTTTTGGATATAGGCACGTTGTGCTGGATGGTGTGTTGGTAATCGTAGGAGATGTCCTAACCATTTGATTCTTTGGTGTTGGATGTGATGCATGACATCTTTTGTGCCCACCATTTCTCGGATTACTGAGTTTCTAATTTTGTCTCGCCTGGTCTTGTTTATTGCTTTTCTAAGGCATCGCATTTCACATGTTGTAATTCTTTGCTCTAATGTCTTGTTCGTGGTCCATGTTTGGCATTGATAAGTGAGTGTTGGGATGAATATGGTGTTGATCATTTTGAAATTTGCTGTCATGGGGATGTTGTTAGGATGTTTCAGTAGTGGAGTAAGCTGGTAACTAACATTATTGGCCTTTTGTACTCGTGTTTCAATTTCTCTGTTTAGTCCCCCATCCTCTGTGAATATACTTCCGAGGTACTTAAATTCTTGGACCTGTCTGAGACTGTTGTTGTTGACGTATATCCTGAGTGGTTCTGGCTTTCTGCTTACTTTCATTGTCTCTGTTTTGTTGATTTTGATCTTCATGTTGTAGTTGTTACATTCTTCGTTTAATCTGGTGGTGTGGTGTTGGAGACTTTGTTCATCTTTGTGTGCCAGCCTTTGGTCATCAGCGAAGAGTAATTCTTTTAGGGCATCTGGTCCTGTGTTGGCCTCTTTTGAAATTCTATCCATATATATGATAAATAGTAGTGGTGACAGGACACAACCTTGCCTTACTCCTGATGTTATCTCGAGCCATTCTGTGAGTCCCTCTGACATTCTTACTACACTTATGCTGTTCTCGTAAAAATGACACGGATGTAATCAGGCAGTTGGCCTCTTACAGTGTAGTTTTTGAGTTCTTTCCACAGCTTGTTTCTGCTTACTCTGTCGAACGCTTTCTCCTGGTTGATAAATACTATATTTAGTTCCCTGTTGTGTTCTATTACCCTTTCGTACATTTGTCGTAGGACAAATATTGCGTCGGTGCATCCTCTTCCATTTCTAAATCCCATTTGGGCCTCACACAGAAATGGTTCCACTTTGTGTCTTATTCGCCATTCCAACATCTTGGCGAACATCTTGCCCACATGGCTTAGCAGTGAAATGCCTCTATACATTCCACAGTCTCTCTTACTGCCTTTCTTCCTCCAGATTGGTACTATGATCCCTTTTTGCCAGTTGCCGGGAACTTTTCTTTCTGTCCGTGTTTTCAGGAAGGTTTTTGTGAGCCACGTTATTCCAGTTTCACCACATGCTAGGATGGTCTCCGAGGAGAGCTCATCTATTCCTGCGCTTCTGTTTTTTGGGCTGGTTTTAACTGTTTGTCTGACCTCTGATGGTAGGATGGTAGGTTCTTCTTCCTCTGGGAGACTTGGTTGGAATTCTTTATTTGTTTGCTTTTGAGTGGTGTTCAAGAGTTCTGAGAAATATTCCCTCCATCAAGATTTAATTTTGGAGCTGTCCATAATGGGGTTTCCCGTTTTGTCATTAATTATAGCTATTGGGTCGTACGGTTCTTCTCTGAGCCTCATTGATTTTACACTTCTGTAGAAGTCACGCGGTGATTTATGGCACAGTTGCTTAAGTGTTCTCCATATTTTGTCCAAGATTCATTTTTTGATACTCTACAAACTTTTTTGCAGTTCCTTCATGCTAGCCTGAATTGCATGTAGTCGTTTTCGTCCTTGGATTTTGCCCATTCTGAAAAAGTTTCTTCTTTTCTTTGATGGCCTCTTTAACGCTGTCATTCCACCATGGTGTTCCTTTCATGTATCCTCTCCCAATTCTCTTCTTTCCACATACTTTGTCAGTGTTTCTGTTGGCAGGTTTTTAAAGAGAATCCATGTTTCTTCAACATTCATCAAATTGTTGTCTTGTTTTTCTAGTCTCTTTGTGATCTCATCTCAACTTTCTGCACATTGCCCCCTTCATTGAGTTTTCGTAAATTAATTTTCTCTGAATGTTTCTTCTTTTGTTTTCATATGGGTCTTTTTTTCTCTTTACTCATTATCATCATTGGTCGGTGATCTGTATCAAAGGTGATAGATCTTGTATCAGTTGTTTTTGTTCTATGGGTGATTCGTCTCAATATGAAGTCTATTGGTGAGGAAATTTTTAGGTTGTTCCATTTGTACCACGACTGAGTTTGACATGGCCTGTGCTGGTAAAAAGTATTTGTGATGCATAATTCATACTCTGCACAGAGAGCTAATAGTTGTTCCCCCATTATAGTTCCAATCTGAACTGGTGTCACCGTGTGGTCCAAGGCAGTTTTCCAATGGTGTTCTTCTTGGGCCTACGAGTCCATTAAAGTCTCCCATTATGATTACTAAGGTGTCTGCCAACTTCTGAAAAAATTCTTCTTTATCTTCCATTGAGTATGTGTCATTACAAGGGGCGTAAACTTGGATGATAGATTCCCTTTTTTGCGCTTTCTGTATTCTGATTTTCAAGATCCTTTCTGATATCAATTCTTTCTCTATAACTCTTTCTGCCATGTCAGGTTGTATTAAGCACAGTAGAATTGTAAATGGGATTTAATGCAATGCCCATATTGTGCCGGAACAACATGGGAGGAACTGCTGCTTTTTCTTTCCCAATCCTATCGTCATTTTCCTCTACTTCTTTTGTATGTTTGTCACTCTCTTGTGAACTGCTGTTTCCGGGGTGTCTTGATAGTCGAAGCAGACTTTGTGCTGCTGAGGCCAGAGAGGAAAGCAGAGTAAGCCTGATTCCCCGTTTGGACTTCTCTGTTGACATTCACCTCTTGGCGCTCACATGACCTTACGCAGTTGCGATAGTTGTAAAACCTTACGCAGTTGCGATCATTGTAAAACCTTACAAAAAACAACAACAAAGCCCTTTAGAACTCACAGAGACAGCTTGTCCTCTACTCAACAGCTTCAGTGGAACAGATGATGCATATATGGGGGAAGGGGGGGAGACAGTAGATGCTTTTAGGGATGACACAATTGTATTGTGCTGAAATACAACAAAAGAAATACCAGGACACTGTTGCAAAACAGTTCACAGCTAGAATGGGGATGATTAGAGCAGCCTTTTCTTTATTTACTGGGAAGAACCACAAACCAATCATCCACAATAATGTAGTTACCTATGTATTCTTACCCCAAGTCAAGTAAATATTTATTATCATAAAAATTCTTTTTTTTAGTAAGTGTTTTATGGCATTTGCAGCACAATTAAGTTGTATAAGTGCAATAGATTAGAGATATTACAAGAGAGTAAAAAAACACAAAAAGGCCGACAGATAAGGACAACAGACGTTTGATAGTAAAGAAGGAGCAAACCACATCAGACTATTTGTCTAACAATCCATGCAAGAAGACCCTCGCACAAAGCTAATAATCTTCCCCGCTCTTACCTCTCTGGGTTCTGTTCATTATGTTTTTCTCCCACATGTTTTATCATCTTGTAGCGTGCAATCTCCATGGGGTATCGGCTAATGGTCAGACCTTTGGAAGTAATTCTGTGGAAGGGTACAGCAGTTGTAAGAAGACCTGCCTTGCAATTAATTTACAGATTTGTCGTAAGAAAACTGCAGTGAGAATCTAATTCTTCTTCTGATCCTACCCCATGCCCCCACCTCTAATACATCTGCATAGGTCCACCAAATAATGGTGTGCAGCGGGTGCCAGTGTGTTGTGTGAGTGTGTGTGTGTGTATTGTCTCTGTGTTAGAGTGTATGCATGTGTGAGCGTGTGTGCCTGCGTGTGCGTGTGTGTGTGTGTGTGCGAGTGACCATGCGTGCGTGTGTGTGTGTCACCATGCGTGCGTGTGTGTGTGCATTCATGCATGTATGCTTGTGTGTGGAATGTCTGATTGTGTGTAGTGTCTGTGTGTGCGAAGAGTATGTCAGTGAGGTGTCTGTCTGTGTGTGTATGAAGCATCTGTGTGTGGAGTGTCTATCACTGAGTGTGGGAGTGTCTGTCTGTGTGTGTCTGTCTGTGTGTGTGTCTGTCTGTGTGTGAGTGTGAAACATCTGTGAGTGGAGTGTCTATCACTGAGTGTGGGAGTGTCTGTCTGTGTGTGTCTGTCTGTGTGTCTGTCTGTCTGTGTGTGTATGTGTCTGTGTGTGTTTGTGTCTGTGTAGTGGGGAAGGGAGGTGTGCGTGCGTGCGTGTGTGCGTGTGTGTGTGTGTGTGTGTGTGTGTGTGTGTGTTTGTCTGTGTGTGTTTGTCTGTGTGTGTGGAGTGTCTGTCTGTGTAAGGGGGAAGGGGGGTGTCTGTGGGTGGGTGTGTGGGTGTGGGTGTGTGCGTGTGTGTGTGTGTGTGTGAAACATCTGTCTGTGAGTGTGTACGTGAGAAGCATCAGTCTGTGTGTGTGTATAGTGTCTGTCTGTATATCACTGAGTGTGGGAGTGTCTGTATATCACTGAGTGTGGGAGTGTCTGTCTGTATATCACTGAGTGTGGGAGTGTCTGTCTGTATATCACTGAG
>NW_004797744.1:0-2562 GCF_000002075.1 Aplysia californica
AATCGAAAAGAGTAGGCTTCGGCCGCCACCCGGGCAAAATTCAAACTTTCCTACCAACTGAAAATATTAGGTGTGTCCCACGCGCTCATATGACCTTATGCAGTTGCGAGCGCCGTAAAACACTTTACAAAAACAAACAAAAAATGTCTCCCTCTAATGTATTCTGGTCTGTGTTGTGTTTGCCCACAGACACGAAGGCACTCCATCACACTCACGCGAAAGGGCACACACGAACACGCGCACCGCAAAGTCGCCAACACATATAATAATCTAATAGACATGTCTGTCAGCTCTGTTCCTTGGTGACAGAGTTTGTTTTAATCGTGAAATCCGAGCACACTCCTTGAACCAGCGGACACCTAAACAAGCTGACAATAATCCAATCGGACTGGGTTTAATGTGTATCTAAACACATTATCAGCTGTGCTCTGTAAAGCCGATTCTTTGATCTAGTAAGTGTTTTTTACTGCGGGTAATATAAGGTGCCACTGGCATGTCCAACATCTTTACTGTACCTCTAGTACTTCTGTCGGTCTGTTTTTCTTACTTTTTCCCCCTGCAGTAAATGTCCATTTTTGTTTTGATGTGCCTCCATCCGCATCTGTCATGAATCAAAACAAAAAAAATATAAGTCAAACGGCCCTTATAACACGAATTGGTCGAATAAGTGCTCAAGACTGGGTTATTACTAGAGAGTAACATACAAATAAAATAATAAGTAGGAGAGATAAAGACGACAGCATAGTTGTCTGATAGGAAATAAGAAGTAAATCGCACCTGAACACCTTCCAACCACCTTCTGCGAGGCTGAAAAAGTGAGGTCTGAAAAGTAATGAGGCGATTACTAGCGATCAACCATCTGAATCTGTTGGATCATCATCATCATCATCATCATCATCATCACCATCATCATCATCATCATCATCATCATCATCAAGTACTAGATCGCGACAGACATCAGCGATCATTGTCGGTGCTCCATCCATTCACTTGCCCGGATGCTCTCTGTTGGATTGACAGACAGTAACGTACCAGCAGATTTTCCCCGCCAGTCCCTCAAAATTAGATGTCACAAGCAGCTCAATCCTTTGAGACATTGCTCGCGGGGAGAGGGGCAAGGGGGGCGGGGGAGAGGGACACGTGATGGCCGCTCACCTCTGACATTTAGAAGTTTGGCATTGTGGTGAAATCAGACGCTCGTCACAATACTGTAAAGAAATCGAAGAAATTTATATTTTTTCTGCCAGTTGCGCAATCTTTAAGAGAGGTTTTATTTTTTAGCCCAGCGGCTTTATTTCTATCTTAAAGCTCATTTCTGTGAGGATTTTACGGGAAAACGTTGACCAAAAGCGTAAAAAGCAAATTTGCAGTTCTGAAGGACATTCGAGCTTGGGGGTCGAAATACTTTGGCTACCATTTTCTCACTAATAACCTCTGTCACACACAGTCCTTCAATGGCAATTATTTCAACTTTTACTTCTGTCCAAAATACTAATATTTTTGTTACCCCCCCCCTCCCCCCCCAAAAAAAAAAAAAAAAAAAAAACAATGATAAAGCCAAAAAGCAATTTAGCAAGCTTTTTTATTATTCCAATAACTCCATATGCCCAAAGATTGACCAGCGCCTGATTCCACCGTGTCGTGCCACATGTAGATTCCACACAGCTTTGTCCGCCGTTCAAATACGGTTGTCTTTGTCTGCCTTTTTATCTCGCTGTTTTCTTTTCTTTCGTTTTTTTTTTTTTTTTTTTTTTTTGACCCCCGGTTTTTCATAACCACTCCGTTTTTTCTAAGATCTTACATTCCGAAAGTTGGATCCTGCCATTCAGTCAGTATTGTAGCGTTCCTGTGGTTAGGAACTGTCTTGTCTGATGTACGTCACTATTGCCAGGCCAGGGTTCGATTCTGCTTACTTCGTGTTTGAATGTGGTGTGCGTTATGTATGAGTGAGGGACTTGATGAGAGCAAAGAGGGACACAGAGAGAGAGAGAGAGAGAGAGAGAGAGAGAGAGAGAGAGAGAGAGAGAGAGGAAAGAGGGAGACTTCATGGAGAACATTAGCAAGACGATTTTTTACAAAGCTGCATTACTTCCAAATACGGAAATCTCAAATCTGAGACAGATGCGCTCTCCGTCCCGTTTAAGTACTAACAAGCTGTCATCGTCTGCCGTCTCCGGAAGTGAAGCAGACTATGGCCTCGTCTCTTATGTCATTACCGTCCTTGGTGACGTTCGGCCGTGTGTTCCACACGAGGAGCAATGACGTTATATGATTGTGTGCAGATCATTCGGTGCAGACGTTGTTTTTTGTTTTAAAAAAATAAAAGTTTTTTCGTTTTGTTTTGTTATTGTTTGTTGTTTTTTTTTCAAATCGAATTCAGATCATACAGCAACGATTTAATGTTTGCCCCGATCTCAAAACAGATTGTTGGCGTTGCTAGTGTTGTTGATGTCTAACAAACAGGGAGTGACAACTCTTGGCCTCATTCCTTGTGTGTGTGCGTGTGTGTGTATATGTTTGTGTATGTCATGTGTGTTTGTGTATGGGGGGGGAGAAGGGGGG
>NW_004797744.1:4738-5898 GCF_000002075.1 Aplysia californica
TGGTGGAGGGGGGGGGGGGTAAGTTCCCCACTCTGTTGTTTTGTTTGTCTGTTTGTTTTGCTCTCTATCCGCACTAATTAGCCGTCATTTATTAGTCTACTGCGTTTCCTGCTGGGCAAGAGGCTCAATGCTGTACACTTTGCCCATGAATTACCTTCGATGCCCAAGCTCAACATATTAATATTATACTTTAATGCAGAGGGACAGGGCTGGTATGACCTCTCTCCTTATCCAGTCTGAAGCAAAAAAAAAAAAAAACACGAAAAAAAACACCCAAAAAAAACACGGGAAAAAAAAGAGTTTGGGGGCGGGGGTGGTCACAGGGAGCTACCAGTAGGTTCTGCTTCTTTTGTTTTCCCCATCTTTCTTTTGGTCTATCCGTCTTGCTTCTTCCCTGCTCTATGTGACCGTCATTGTGTGGATGTGTTTCTCTTTACTCTGTGTTATGTTACTCTTGCAATCTTCTTCACTCTATGACCTTATCGTGCTGCAAGTGCTGTAAAACTTAATAAAACAAAAAGATCCTTTAACTATTTCGAGTGCCCAAATTGAAGAAATCCCAGTGGAGGATTCAAACCACAGTCCCCCGCACGGAAGTCAAGTATGATTCCAGTCGAGCAAATGCCATACATTCTCTTAATTTGAAAGCACCGTATACCCCTGGGGAGAGCCTTTGGCCCAAGTACCATCAGGACAGTGTTGATCGCCCAAATGGAAAAAATCCCCATTGTGGATTCGAACCATAGTCGATGAATTCCACTTTGGTCCCCGCTAAACAAAAGGGGCAGACGTGTATATTGTTGTAGTCTGAGAGGAAGGGACCGTCGAGAGCCTTCGGGGACGGTCAGGACTTTGTGGGTTCTGGGAAGTCTTGATGGGAATTAAACCTGGGCCTTTAGCTTCTTTCCATTACTTAACCAATTGAGTCGTTTGTGTGCTTGTGCGAAGAAAGGCGGGAGTTAAAAGATTACTTTGGATTTCCGCTCAAAACGAAGAGCCACTTACTTACGTTTGTAATCTTCTTTTAAGGGAATATTGGGTCTAGATTCTAGTCTTGTCTTTCTCTGAGACGTTTTTGTTTTTACTGAACCTTTGTGTCCGAGAGACGTTCTTAAACGAAAAGACACATGTACTTTTTAGGGCACCAGTGTGGAAAAAAA
>NW_004797744.1:6905-8555 GCF_000002075.1 Aplysia californica
CACACACACACACACACACACACACACACACACACACACACACACACACACACACACACATGGTCGACGGCGGGTGGTAGAGGCAACGAGAAGACAAGAGAGAGGAGACCGTCGAAGGTATGAACCTTAATATGCTGCATGCACCATCCCCTGGGGACTACATGCACGCCACTCCCCCGTGGCCATGTGGAGCCACGCTCGGTCCCTCTAGTAATTGAGGTCTGAACGTGCATGCCTGATCGGTTCGTAGGAAATTAGCTCTTATAAGGGGGTGCACATTAGCGCGATCCGGTCGGGTCGGGTCGTCGGGTCGGGTCCGTTTTCTGGTGGTTTTAGTGCACGCTACAACCCGGCCGAGATTGTACCCGACGACCTAGAAGTTCATTATTAAAGTAGAGAAAACGTTCACCTCAATGGCTTCCCATGGCTCCTTTCCGAAGTTCCTTGTTGCAGTGCTGCGGCAACCTGGAATCCCATAAACATGGGTTACATCGATAACTTTCAATAACTACATGTATAATCAAAGATCGTTCATAACAAGATGGTTCACTCGGCCAATAAAAAAGTGTTCGCAGAAGTCCGCGCATTGGTTCAGATATCTCTGCAGTCTTTGTTTTGAAGCTCTCTTTCGTTTCTCCAGAAGAAGAATAGGAAAAGCAGTTTGTTAGCTTCTCTTCTATTGTTTTTCCACACGAGTAGGGTGACTCTGTTCGTATAGTCCGCACTTTTTCGGAAAGGACGCCACCGGATTTTGAGTGCCAACATGGACACGTTACTCAGCCTTTTTGTGATCGGATGCAAACCACCCGATCGCGCGCCTTGCAGGCCTGAAAACAAACGCGTGTTTATTTGTGCAGGTCACCGACCGAGTCGATCGGTTTGTGCCACGATGGCCGCTTTGCGCTCTCAATTTGGCTAGCTCCGACTATCATCTGGACCTGACCCGACCCGATCGCGCTAGTGGGCACCCCCCTATTAGTAGAATAGAAGCTATTTGGAAGGTTGTGTTCCTTCTTTTGTGTCCAGCCAATTTTGTCACCCCGGGTTCTCAGCATCACAAACTTCCCTTCTACAAGTCAGCTCCTGTTTAATTTATTTTCGTAAAACAAGCACCAGAGTAGAAATAGTGGGTGGTTAGCGGGTTCTCTGCTGGTGTTTGCTTCTCCTTCCCCATTAACATTCGATCGTCTTCATCTCCCCTCCTCCTTTTTGTGGGCTTTTTTCTCTCTTGTAACACTTCTCATCTTCGGCGTTTATATGACTTTATTGTGTTGCAAATGCCGTAAAACTCACTAAAACTAAGAGTAGAAAGGAATGATTCAACCGGAAGACATACAATCTGATTATAAATTAAATAGGATGGATTTCCAAAGGTCTGGTTGATTTGTGTTTTTTTCTGTAAACAAATACCGGACACTGTAAGCCAGTTGAACTGGCGTGGAGCAGATCTATCCCAAGAGTCAAAAGAATTTGTTATTTATGTATGTGTGTGTTAGTTTGTTTCTGTGGGACAGGTGAGGGGAGGGTGTAATGAATTTGGTAACTCTATTACTGGAATGACAACATTATTTAATTTATGAGTACAGTATATCTGTTTTCGTGTTGTCTTTTCGGTCTAATTATCTCTTCGTCCCCCCCTCTCTCTCTCTC
>NW_004797744.1:9111-11009 GCF_000002075.1 Aplysia californica
TGGTTACTTTCTTGTAACGCCTCTAATCTTCTTGCGCTCACATGACCTTATGCAGTTGCGAGTGCCATAAAACCTCTACTAAAACTAAACTAAAAAACGTTCTAATCGTATTGCAAGTGCCGTAAAACTCATGTTAAAACTCAAACTAGCATGTGGAGCTGATAATTATGGTCACCAAACGTTGCCAGTGAGACAGCCCCTGTGTTCCCAATCTCTCTGCCGATGTGTCTAGCTAACTGTGTACAGAGCCGGCAAACTTTCCTTTAGTACGACATATTGTACCACTTTTTAAACAATCCACAGTGTTATTTGTGCACGCATGCTATGCTTTTGTTTCTGCATGCTATGCCTTTGTTTTTTCTTGTGTGCAAATAATTATTAATCGATGTGGTGTGGGATAATTATTGTGCGTCTGTTTATCTTGCGTCTGTACCCATTGTGTCTTATCTCGCGGTGTGGGGCAATAAATAGACCCGTTCATATTGGTCTTTGCCAGTTGTGTTCGGGGTGCTCGTTGAAACACAGTTTGCTGTTATGTTTGCACTCCTGTATGATTGTATTTTGTCGCAATGTTTGAGCTTATCGGCTTCTTTTGTGGCACTTGCGCACGTTCTCTCACACACGTACGTACGAGCACGTGAGGACTCGCACACTCGAACGTACTCGCCCCAAACTTACGCTCACTTTTCCTTCCTTCCTTCCTTCCTTCCTTCCTTCCTTCCTTCCTTCCTTCCTTCCTTCCTTCCTTCCTTCCTCCCTTCCTCCCTCCCTCCCTCCCTTCTCTCTCCCTCCGTCCCTCCGTCCTCATCTCTCTTTCTTTCTTTCTTTCTTTTTTCTCTCTCTCACACACACGCGCGCGCGTGCGCACACCACTAACGATTTAAAAATAAAAATAAAAGAACAAAAAAGGTACACTCGATGCCGTGTTCAGAGTAGGTGAGGTGAGAGGGGCGGAATAACATGTCGCACGCAAAATGTGTTGCAAGCGCGTAAAACTTACAAAAACTAAAAACCAATTGTTTTGCTGCTCATCAGATGTTTTGTTTGGTGTTTTTTTGGTTGGTTGGTTGGTTTTTGTTTTGTTTTGTTTTTTGTTTAAAATTATTTTGCATTGTTTTGTTGGGGGCTCTCGTGGCCTAGAGGTTAAGGTGTTGGCCTCTCATCCAAAGCTCCGGGGTTCGAATCCGGGTAGCGACCGAAAAATTTTCTTCTCTAAAATTGTCTCCTTTCACCTCCTTTTCAGCTCTCTAGCAATGTTCTGTCGTCTGCTTTCGTCTCCTCTCTCTGCCCCCACCCGTTCACCTCTCCTGCCCCCAGCTCTCGGTTCCTGACTCTTTCTGCAGCCTTTGTACTGCTACTCCTTAGCTCCTTCTTACTGCTGTCTTTTAGCCACACCCCTGATCTTCTGGTTGGAAAAATCTACATCTAGCCTTCTGGGACAAGGGCGAGGGCCCGTGTGCAAGTTGCGCACGTTAAAGATCCATTGGTGGTCTAAAATCTATGAAAGTAGGCTTCTGCCGCCGCCGTGCGAAATTCAAAATTTCCTACCAACTAAAAATGTTAAATGTGTCCCGCGCGCTCGTCATATGACCTTATGCAGTTGCGAGCGCCATAAAACACTTACCCCAAAAAATTGTTTTGCTTATGTTTTGTTATTGTTTTTCACCAGGCCTTCAGAACAAGGGGGACTGTATTTAGATGGTGTACACAGTTTCAGTAAAGTGTGTTTCTTTTTTGTTTTCGTGTTTCAGAGCAACTGGACCGCATCGAGGAGGGCATGGACCAGATCAATCAGGACATGCGGGACGCCGAGAAGAACCTGGAGGGTCTAGAGAAGTGCTGCGGTCTATGTGTGCTGCCCTGGAAGAGGTGAGACTCTTGTTGTAGCGCTTGTTTTG
>NW_004797744.1:12183-14398 GCF_000002075.1 Aplysia californica
TTATTTTAATAATCTATTGTCCTCATCTGTTCTTATGAAACGTGGCTGATGTCATGATGAATTGCCTAGAAAGCTCCAGTTCAATAACAGTAGCAGCGAGGGTGGTTGGTGGGTGTTCTGGTGTTGTTTGCTCCTTTTTTTTTCTTTTCAACATGTATCTTCCTTATCCCTCCTCCTTTTTGTGTTTGTTACTCTCGTGCTTAACGGCAACAGAGGATGAAGAAGTAAAAGTAAAAGTAAGCACTCTCTTGTAGCACCTCTAATCATCGGCAGTTATATGACCTATTCGTGTTGCAAGTGCATAAAACTCTCACTTAAGCAAAACTAGACAGTAGCAGCAACAACAACAAAAAGTGACAGCTACATTTTTCTCACAACGACTACTGAAAAAAACTGATCTAGCAACAACAGCCACTACATTCATGTATGTGCAGCCACAACACAACTGAACTCGGTTTTAACACCCACACAATCGTCCACTCTCCTCCTAAGACCTAACTGCGTTGCAAGTGTTGTAAAGCGCTTACTAAAACTAAAACAAAACACACTTCTCCCCCAGTGAGTGGTTGGCGGGTGCTCTGGAGTGGTTTGCTTCTTCTTTCCTATCAAACATCTATCGTCCTTATCTCCCCTTCTTCTTTTTATGTTTGTTACTTTCTTGTAACGCCTCTAATCTTCTGGCTCTCATATGACCTTATGCAGTTGCGAGCGCCGTGAAACCTCTACTTCTAAATCTAAAACAATTCTCCCCCAGATCGAAAAACTTTGAGAAGGGCTCCGACTACAACAAGACGTGGAAAGCTTCCGAGGATGGCAAGGTGAACACGAACGGCCCGCGGGTTATGGTGGACCAGGGCAACGGTGGCGGGCCAACCGGCGGCTACATCACCAGGTGAGATCGGTAGAACATTTAAGGTACATAATGTATAATCTCTACTTGTTGTATTTGTGAATGTCCGTCACTTTGGCCGCCTAAAACTTTCGAACCTCCTAACTTTCGAATTTGACCTAATTAATGTTGGTTCAGAATCATTTAAAGGGTGCACAGTTTTATGGAGGAGCCTGAAGTCACTGTAGTTTAACTTTCACTTTTTCGTTAGTTTCGTTTAGATCTATTCTTGGGAAAGTCCGTCTTCTAAGACGCCATTGTAAACAAGTGGGGCTTCCATTCACAAGGAGTGGGCGCACCGATCCCACAATGACTTGGCGATCGATTCTTTTGAGTCTTTCTTTGAACAGGGTACCCAGCTAGTATGTATGTATGTATGTGTGTGTGTATATATTTATATATATAGTATCTTTGACTGGGGATTACATCACCTAATGAGGACAGTCGAGTATTCTGTAGGGTAGATATAGTGTCTTTAGCTAGCTACTAATCTCTAGGTGAGAACAAAATATATGCAGGTAGTCTATATTACCAGATGAGGACAGAAGATATTATTGTAGTATCTTTGACTGGTGGCAACATCACCAGGTTGGGAATTTAGAGCGAAAACATCTGTGTTAGGTACTCTATCTTTTACTAGTGGCTACGTCACAAGTGAGGACAGTAAACCATTTCTAGGGTAGATATAGATATATATATTTGGCTGGTGGTGAGGACGGGAGAACATATCTAGAGTAGATTTAGTATCTTTTAGTATATTTGGCTGGGCTACATTACCAGGTGAGGATTGTAGAGCTAGAAGATCTGTAGGGTAGATGATGTATCTTTGGTTGGAGACTACATCACCGGATTAGGACAGTAGAACATTATTACGTTAGATACATTGTTGTAGCTGTGGCTGGCGGCTGCATCACTAGGAGAAGACGGTTGAACATCTCGAGAGCTGAAGTAGTATCTTTTAGTATCTTTGGCTGGCTACATCGCTAGGTGAGATCAGTAGAATATAATGAGGATAGATACAGTATCTTTCATTGGTGACTGCGTCACCAGATGAAATCATTCTGAAACAATCTCAACTTCCTGAGAGGCAGACAGTGCAAGCTGAAGTTTCGAAGGCGCTAAAAATTTAATGTTATAAAAAAGCCCACCTCTTGAAAGTATACGAAAGAGAGCGGTAACACATTTACCTTCGTTGAGAGAGTTGTACCTAAAATTTTATTGAACATTTTCTGGACTGTATAGACCAAAATTGTCTTCATACATATGCCCAACACAGACTGCACGACTTGCTGGTGGCATTATGAAACTCTCAACACCGAACTTGAG
>NW_004797744.1:14922-15983 GCF_000002075.1 Aplysia californica
CTCTCTCTCTCTCTCTCTCTCTCTCTCTCTCTCTCTCTCTCTCTTTCACTCTCCATACGCCTGCAGGTGGTTGGAAGGCGCCAATGATCGGTGTGTAATCGGGCGTGGTTTGCTCCTTCTTTCCTATCAAACATCTATCATGACCTTATGCAGTTGCGAGCGCCGTAAAACCCTCTACTTTAAAAAAAAAAAAAACTTTATGTCCTTTAGCCATTCCCTAAGGGCGGACATTAACCATGTTCTTATGCGCAGTAGAATTGTCATTGTAAATGGGCTGATTCATCTATGTCATGCTCATTACAGGGAACGGCTGCTTTTCGTTTCCTAATCCTTACAATCGTCATTTTTCCTCTACTTCTTTTGTATGTTTGTCACACTCTAGTGACCCGCTCTTTCTGAGGTGCCTTGATAGTCGAAGCAGACTTTGTGCTGTTGAAGCTAGAGAGGTGAGCCCGATTCCCTGTAACGACTTCTCTGTTGATGTCCATCCCTTGGCGCTCATATGACCTTATGCAAACAACAAACATATTTTATATTCTCTCCTCCTTCGTTTGCTTGTATGTTAACCGCATGTATTCTAACACCTCTAGTCTTTGGCACTTGTATGACATTATTATGTTACAGGTGCCATAACACTCTTACTCAGAACTAAAACGAAGACGAAGTCTAGATGAGAGTGTCTGTGTCCATTGTAGTTGTGGTTGAATTACGTCACTACACGACTGAAATTCTATTTTTTTTAAACGTTCCTTGGCGGTAGATAGTTGGAGACCGTGCCACTGGTTTTGTCCTACATCTTTACTCTCACTTTGCTCTTTTTGTTCCCTCTCCCACCCCCACCCCACCCCCACAACATCCGAAAAAGAGGTACAGGGTCGATGTAATTATCATTGTCTCAAACGAGCGTCGGGTGCACTCCCAATTATATGTATATTATATAACTCAAGGTGCAGCCTTGTTTAGTCTGAAGGTCGGAACAGGACGGGTTTCCCAATGTACCAAAATGTCAGGAGGAAAAATTTCGTCATCTTTCACGCTTGACCTAGTTTATCGTCGTCACC
>NW_004797744.1:16574-17632 GCF_000002075.1 Aplysia californica
CACACTCACACACACACACACACACACACACACACACACACTCGCACATACATACATACATACACACACAAGAAAACGCTCGGGTGCGTGCTCGGCAGTATGGTCAATAAAACTTGATGCGAACTAGTTGGGCAAGCCAGAGGGGGAAAAGGGACCGATGAAATGTTAATACTCAAGGCACCACAGGTTCCTTTGTCCACGGGAAAGTCAGTTTTGTTAACCTCCAAAGAATACGTCCGGTGCACTTCCTCGAATCCTGACATTACCGGCGTATCATTAAAATTTATAACATCTGTATCGATTTAACCTCTCCCAGGTTTGTGTCAGAATTTGCGTGACATTTAGTCAAGTTCCACAAGCAAGAGCGAGTGGTTATGGGAGGGCGCCACTGGGATCGGACCTACTTCTTTACTTTCCCACCGTTGTTTCTGTCTGTCTGTCTTACTTTTTCCCTGCACAAAATTGTCATTATTGTGTCGATGGGCTTCTCTTTACTCTTTAAAACAAAACAAAAAAATCTCTTTACTCTTTAAAACAAAACAAAAACTCAGACACCAGCAAGAGCCGAACTGTCTGTGGTCTAGTGGTTAGGCTGCCAGGTTCGTAATCGATAGGTCATGGATTGGAACGACGTCAGGGGCACTTGACACTAATTTTCCTAACTTCAACTTGGTGGGAATTAGTACCTCTGGCTATTATAGACAGCGAAAGATCTTGTCAGTTTGTTAGTGTTCGAGCTGCTTGCACCACTGTATGCTGTCTGGGCAGCCGATGAGGGGTATATCATCAAATCACTCTCTCGCTTCTTATTCGCTCACGCAATCCGTCAAGTTTATGAAGTCTGCGGAATAACTCCACACCTGCAGGTAATCGTTTAGGTAGGCAGTATTGCGTCTTTATACTGAGCTGAGAGGTCGAAGCAGGTGACATTCATTACCTGAAGCCTTGGGCTGTCTTCAAACAGCATCGTTGACGGGGTTGTATAATAAGCTACGGCGGTTGAATATGAGATACGGGGCACCGGTTTTGTTGTTTTTTGTTTTTTGTTGCTGTTGTTT
>NW_004797744.1:18796-20253 GCF_000002075.1 Aplysia californica
CTCTTTCCCTCTTTCTCTCTCTTTCCCTCTTTCTCTCTCTCTCTCTTCCTCCCTCCCTCTCCCTCTCCCCTCCTCTAGAACGCAGTTTGCACAAGAAGCATACAAATAACGCTTGCTCTCTGCCATCGCGAAAACGCAATCACATACCATACTATCTCTCCCTCCACACACCATTGTGAACTAATAGGCTCAGTCAGCGGTTGATAATGCGCGTGGATGACGTACGGTGGGTTGCGGGTGGTTGGAGGGCGCCACTGCCAGGTCCTACTTCTTTTTTTCTCTTACTCCGTTGTTTCTGTCTGTTTTCTTTCTTGGTGGGTGGTTGGAGGGTGCTCTGGTGTGGTTTGCTTCTTCTTTCCTATCAAACATCTGTCGTCCTTATCTCCCCTTCTTTTGTTTGTTACTCTCTTGTAACACCTCTAATCTTCTGGCGCTCATCTGACCTTATGCTATTGCGAGCGCTATAAAACCTGTACAAGAACTAAAACTTCTTCCTTGTACTTTGAGCGGGTAGTGTGGTTGGAAGGCGCCACTGGTAGGTCCCATGTCTTTACTTCCCCTCTGTTGATTCTGTCTTACTTTTTCTCAGGGATCAGTAAATGACCATTATCGTGTCGATGCGCTCCTCTTTACTCACGCAAACGAACAAACACTCAAACCTTGCACTATGACTGTTATTGTGTCGATGTGTTTTTCTTTGTGAAAGAAACTCAAAACTATATCTTGAATATCTATACTAGAATGGAATTGTGGGTGGTTGACGGGTGCCCTGGTGTGGGTTGCTTCTTCTTTCCTATAAAAAAATCTATCGTCTTTATCTCTCCTTCTTTTTATGTTTGTTATTACTCTCTTGTAACGCCTCTAATCTACTGGCGCTCATATTCATATGACCTTATGCAGTTGCGAGCGCCGCAAAACCCCTACTAAAACTACAATAAACTAGAATGGAATTGCAGTCAAAATTGTCCCAAGACAGCCACCCGTTGTCGAAAAGAAATATGGTTGTCTTAGACAGGTGGACGTCTTGGACTGTGTTGTAATGACTTTGACCATCAATAATTTATTTATAGAGGCACCTGCCATCCACGTCCAGGTGTTGTTTTAGCCTCTATTTCCTGTCTGTGGATTAATATTCTGTTTCCAATAAAGTGTTGCAATAATATTTTTTTTTAAAGAACGCAACGAGGGGGGTGGGGAGGTGATCTTTTGTACAGGTGATTGTCTTGAACAGGTGGCTGTTAGGGCAAGTTCCTAGAGTTTGGTTGCGTCCAGTCGTGGGGGTCACGCGATATTTGCAGAGGACTACGTACCGTGCTGGCTGGAATGTATATCCCCAAATTGGCGTTCTTGGATCTTGGTTGTTTGACGAGTTTTCATTCAAGTCTGGATTTCCACGTCTCGCGATTATTGGGAGTGAACGGAACATCAGATGTCTAAACTCCTCCTCCTCGCTCCCC
>NW_004797744.1:20612-39388 GCF_000002075.1 Aplysia californica
CTTTTTTTTTTCTCTCCTTTCTCCGCCCTCTTTCATTGCATCTCCCCTTCCCACATGTTGCCCTCAATTTCTCACTCTAGGCATTTCTCTAAAAAAAAAAAAGTCGTCACTCAATCGAAGAAGGTATCGAATCACTAGAGTATGGCCTGCTAGAAGTCTGTCTTTTCAAGTGTTTTCGATCAAACTGATCGAGAATAATATTATTATTATTTTCGTCGTTTGAGCGTGCGCACCCCCGATGGGTGGCCAAATTATTGTTTCAGGGGTCGGACTTGTGAACAGAACAGAAAACAACCATGCAACCGACCAAACAACCCAATAGTGCACACAAGGTGTTAAAGTAATTACCCTGCCTGATCAAGTGCTGCCTCCCCGCCCCCCTCCCATCCCAACTTTTTTTTTCTTCTGAATCACTGTTTCAAATGAAGTAGTGCTTGATGAAGCCCACGTGGGACGCTCAATATTAAAAACAATCAGGAAACGACAAATGCAGTTTTTGGGACACATAAATAGACATAAGGGTCTTGAACACCTAGCTCTCACTGGCAAAATTGAGGGCAAGCGAGGCAGGGGAAGGCCCATAACAACAAACTTGGGTGACCTAAACAAATGGGTAACAGGGAAAGATCAGGAAAACGTAGCTTTTTTTTTAGCACCCGAGCAAAGGAATGAATGGAGAACCATGATCGTCGATGTCTGTCGCAGATCTGGCACTGGATGATGATGATGACTGTTTACTGTGATGTATTCCGTGAGGCACCACAGGGTGTAGCTTACTTTCCAAATCACTTTTTTTTATCATGTAGGGCGTAATCATCTTTAAAAAAAAAAAGAAAACACAAAAAAAACAGAAACAAACAGCGACAGGGAGGTTGGACTGCCTCACCCGTTACCCAAGAGAGGCGGTGGCCCTGGCGAAGAGCACGCTCTTCGGGGCTCCAAACATTTCGAACGGATAGGCTACCACACACACAACAACAACAACAACAACAACAACAACAACAAGCAAACAAATCGTTTATGCTTAATAGGACTGATCGGATTCTGATTCGGCAGTGGGCCGGCCCCCAACTTATTACACACTGCTTGGAAATCTGCATTTATTTATTATTTACAGTGTATTTGTTTTTCTTCCACATCGTGATTAATTGTCTGGGCAGCGACCTGATTGTGTGACAGCCCCCCCCCCCCCCCCATACCACCCCACACACACTCCACTCTCACTCCCAATCTCAATCCCAATCCCACCCCACCGCATCGGTTGGTCGTCAATCCCGGCCATATCTCACGAGCCGAATCTCACCACAGCATGGGCGCGGGTAAAAAGGGCTTGCTTGCTCGCCCAAATTTTTCTCGCTCTGCGCCCCGAAGAAAGGAAAGACAAGCTATCGCCTGCAAGTGCATCATGGGAGCGTGGGGAAAGGGGGTGGGGGGTAATTAGATTTGGGCCCTCCGAGCCGAGTGTGATGAAATGCATCGGGGCCCCCCCAGGGATGAGATGCTAGATCTCTTTTCGAAAAGGGAGATCATATTTTTTCTTCTTGTGTCGAAGTAACAGCTGCTGAATTGCGAATGGGAGGAATCGTATTAGGGAAGCATTCTTCTCTCTTTAAGTTGTTGGTTTTTTGGAGAGGTTTTGTTGGTCGGTTTTTTTTTTCAACGCGACAATTTTTATTTGCTTTTTGGCTGTATGGATATGTTATTGTAATTGTAAAATTGTTTTTCTTTTTTTTTTTATTTCACAGGTAACTGTAATTTTTTTCTTCCAGTTTTTTGTTTGAAAGGTTCCTTGTGAGATTGTTTTAGTTCTTTTTGTGTGTTTTTCTTTACTTTTGAAAGAGTGTTGAATGAATTTGGTTGAATTTTTTTTTTATTTAACATTTCTGGAACACTAGCGTTGATTTTTCTTCTTACTGACAAATTTGATGTCCCCTTGGTTGAATTTTATTTAATCGAAGATTTGTTAAAATTGATGTAAAATTGACTGAGTTGTAGCCCTTTAAATGGGTCCCTTCTTTTTATAAGACACCTGGTGGTGAAGAGGACATTCTTAGAGACAGAAAAACATGGCTAGGCCTACCATGGTTGGAAAATCCCAATAGACGTCTGACGGCCTTACAAATCTCTCTTCTTTTTCTTTCTTTTCTTTCTTTTTCTTTCTTTTCTTTCTTTTTCTTTCTTTTTTTTTCTTTTTTTTTCTTTTTTTGTTGTTGTTGTTGTATGTTACACTCTTGCAACACCTCTAGTCTTCGGCACCTTTCTGACCTGATGTTGTTGCGAGTGCCGTATAACGTACTAAAACACACACACACACACACACACACACACAAACTCACGCACACACCAACACAAACACACTAACACATACACACACATGCACACACACACACACTTTCCAACCCCATGTGAAATGTCCATATTGTTGTTTATGTTTTGCTTCGAATTGTAAGTCAGACACGTAGGTGAGTGATATGGTTTGCTCTTTCTTTCCTATCCAACAGCTGTCTAACATCTTTAACTCTCCACCTTTTTGTGTTTGTTACTTTCGTGTAACACCTCAAATCGTTGGCACTTATTTATTTGTCCTAATTGTGTTGCAAGTACCGTAAAACTTACTAATACCTAAAAAAAAACGTACACACATACATACACACATACACACACATACATACACACACACACACACACAATCACACACACACTCCCCCCCCCCTCGTGAAATGTCAGTATTGTTGTCCATGTGGGGCTTCAGATTTTAAGTCAGAACTCTTTTTAATGTATGTTTGTTTGTGTGTGGTGTCCCTCCATAGAATGCTGGTGGTTGGACTTGGAGGGCGCCACTGGTTGGTCCTACTTCTTTACTTTCTCACTGTTGTTTTGTGTCTGTTTTACTTTTTCCTGTTGCGTCGTTAATCTA
Source organism: Aplysia californica (assembly GCF_000002075.1). Lineage (NCBI taxonomy): Eukaryota > Metazoa > Mollusca > Gastropoda > Aplysiida > Aplysiidae > Aplysia > Aplysia californica. Next base: position 23,530 of record NW_004797744.1, read on the forward strand.
GGCATTGGGCTACCAGACCCGTAATCATGAGATTGGGGGTTTGGGGATTTGAGCTTCAGCTCGGTCCGACATTGCGTCCTTGGGAAAGACACTTTACATGAATTTCCCATTTGGCTCGGTTCTTTCGGAAATGTAAGTTAAACTCTGAGGTACCGCCTCTTAAATAACCGAACAGTGTTGATAGGGGCGTTAAACCTATACCAGGTTGGCTGGTGCTCTGGTGTGGTTTGCTTCTTCTTTCCTATCAAACATCTATTGTCCTTTTTTCCCCTCCTTTTTTTTTGTCTATGTTACTCTCTTGTAACACCTCTAATCTTCGGCACTTAGTATGCCTTAAAACTCTTAGTAAAACTAAAACTCTTTTACTCAAACAAAACAAACCGACCAACCTCCACAGAATAACCAACGACGCGCGAGAGGACGAGATGGAGCAGAACATGGTGGAGGTGAGCGGGATGGTGGGCAACCTCCGCAACATGGCCGTGGACATGGGCAACGAGATTGAGTCGCAGAACCGGCAACTGGACCGCATCAACCAAAAGGTGGGTTCTAGTGCCAGGCGCTGGTGCTGTATCTATGAGTACTATGATGATTGTACAGCGCATAGAGATTTCTGTCGAAAGGAGATTTGCGCTATACGAACTCTGTTTATTATCATCATTATTTTTTAAATTATTATTATTACTATTATTATTATTACTATTATTACTATTATTATTATTATGACTATTGTTGTATTATAATTTTATTGTTAATATGATTATTATAATCTTCATCATCATTATTATTATAATCATCATCATTATTCCATCATCATCATTGTTATTATGGTTATTATTATTATTATTACCATTGCTGAAATCATGTGTAACAATGGCGCGAGCTATGTCTGTATGTTGTGCCGTACGCCTGTGAACCTGGCAGCTACCTGTGCAGTGCTGCTCTCCACTGGTCTGTCCTGTCTGCAGTACAGTAGTGCTGCTACCCAGCTCAGCATAGGTGGTGCTGTTTTCTCTTTCTTGTGCTGTCCCACACGCCCAAGGTGTGCTTGCAGCATTTTACTTTGTACTGTGCTACGCGCTGTACTGTTCAGCAGCCTGCACAGCACTGTAGGGGTTCTGGTCTCCTGTGCATTTGAAACTGTCTGAGATGGCTACCCCTTGTCCAAGAGGAAAGTGGCTGTCTTTGACAGGTCGACATCTTGCGCAGTGTCATTATAATGTAAAAGGAAAACAGGCAAGGGCCACGTCGTTCTATGCCTCACACTGTACCGTGCTGTTTGGTGCAGCTACTCAACCGATCAAACATCTATCATGATCATCTCTCTCTTCTTTTTTTTTTTTATGTTACTCTCCAGAAACACCTCTAAACTTCGGCACTTATATAACCTAATTGTGTTCCGAGTGCCATAAAACTCTTTAATTAAAAACTGAAAAATTAAAACCACAGTGCTGTCCTGGGCTGTCTGCTGTATTGTGCATTGTGCTCTTCAAATGGCTGCGTACCCATGTCTCCCTTCTGTGCTATGTACTTGAGCTACCAATATGGAGCTGTGTACCCAAGCTTGCCTTCATACACTCCCACCTCTAACACCAATGGGTGCTTCATTTACAGGCCACACTGAAAGACTTGGGTTCTGCCGACGAATTATCTAAATGCCTTCTGTTCTCTCTGATGTGCTTTAGGCTTGACTCATGCTGGTTCCTCTCTTTGTCTGTCGTCCAGGAAGCATTTGTCTGTGCAGCTGAGATTGTTACGTTCTTCTCCCATAGGAGAAAAGACAATCGCAAAGAAATTCATTTTAGGAAGTTCACTGTATTTACAAAAATCTGGGCAATGCCTGACACCTAGTCTGCATGATGAGATTTAAGAAAGTTTGAAAGCAAAACTAAAATGATATTAGTTATCTTTTTTGTTACCATCTTTTGAATATTTTAAGTTTAACTCTTCACATTTTTTTGTGGAGATTGTAAATCTTTCTCAGAGGGAGGTTAGAGTTTAGTTTAGTATGGTTTTTATTTTCTGATGTTTCCGCCTTGCTTTAATAGATAAATGAATAGTTGTTTTTAGATTCTTCATTTTCTTTTGCATTGAAACAAAATTAATCCTTTATGAGGTTGAAATTAAGGCGCATGGTAGGATTTTTATCGTGTGCAACCCATGTTTGAGTGAAGAGATCGAGGCAGTGACAGATTTGTTGCCAGGGGACTTGGAGGGTCTGAAAGGGATTGACTTCCATCATACTGACTAAGTGATAGATAAGACTTGGATGTTTCTCAGCTGCTGCCAGATGATGTTTCTGACTGTTGCATCTGTTGTGACCATGTCCTGGCGGGGCCAGGGCTACTGATAGTGGTCCGTAACTGTCTGTCTTGTTCCTCTCTGATGACCCTGTGAACTTATTCCTCTCTGATGACCGTTTGAACTATTGGTTAAGTAGTGGCAATTGAGGTTGGACCACATAAGTGTCTTGATATACAGCTGAGTCTGCTTTAACTGAACATGATAAATCCGAAAATTTGGGTAAAACTTAAATAAAAGAAAATCCGCGTTTCTTTTTTTGTTCTATTTGAGCAACCTCTTTACGTCAAACCTGGCTAAACCTAAGAAAACCCAGCTGACTCCACTGTATTATGTTTATATTGTGCCTTAGTGAGATCAAGAGCAGTGCATTAGCTGTAAATTTTGGTTATTGGTGCTATAATCATTCACCTTACTAATATTGGAGTTTAAATAATTGAATTAAATGAAGAGGCTCAGTTGTTAGGTCTAGTTTGTCTCTCTATAAGTAGGTTTTAGTGTGCTAGCTGTGTGTACTGTCTGTCTCATGACTTTGTCCTTGGGTCCTTTTGGTGCTTTGGTGAATTATTGGGGCATCTTAGACATTAAGCGGGTGGTTGGCAGGCATTATAGTGTTATTAGCTGGCTCTTTCCTATCGAACATCTATCATCCTTATCTCTCCTCCTCCTTTTTTTGTGTGTTACTCTCTAGTAATACTTCTAACCTAATCATGAGCACTTATACAACCTGTTTGTGTTGCAAGTGCTACAAAACTTATTAGAACAATAACTTAGATATGTAACTTCCATATTATGCATCATGATTTTTTCGAACTGATGGAAAATGAGGCTTGATTTTATCTCTTGTTGCAATTTTATTATGAACAGAAGTGTCTTTTTTTCCTCTGTGTTAATCATATAACTGACTTGTGAAATGATAATGATTTCCGACTCCTTTTACAATAATTGCTGATTTCGAATCTAACCATATCCACTAATATTATGGTCAACTGTCAGGGCATGCACGACTTTGAGTTCTGGCTTGTGGCACTAACCTTATTGGCCCACCACCCATCCCACCTCCCTTTCCTGCCCCGCTCCCGCCCTTGCATTGTGTCTACAGGGCATGTCCAATGAGACGCGCATCACAGCAGCCAACCAGAGAGCCACCAAACTGCTTAAGGAGGCTTAGAAAGACTTCCAGCTGGCGCCAAAATAACACACACAATCTCGTCTCAGAAATGTCTTCAATGCTCTGTCTTTTATTATCAACCTCTTGTTTCTTGCCTCTCGCTCCGTTTGAAATCCACTGTTAGTTTGTATTATTCTATATATATACATATTTTTAATTAATTATTATTGTCTTCGGTTCAGATCAGAACTCTGTTCTCATTCAACCTACTTAAAGAGTGTCCTTATACATTTATACAACTAGTTCTCTTCATTGTGTCGGTTAATGAACTTGAATATGTAAGTGGTCACAAAAGCTAGACTCTTCACCTCTTTGGGGCATGTCTCGGTAGTATGTCAAGGCGGTCAGCCAGCACAACACACATTGTATGAACTACAGCAAGGTAGTTCAGGCATAGTCCTCTTCTTCCATTTCACTCGATATATGCATCAATTCTTTAGCTGTCTTCCTTCCGTTTGCCGCACATCATAGATCTCTGTTCCCCCCTTCCACCCTTTTTGTTTGTACATGTATATTACGTTTTCCCTTTTATGTTTTACGCTTTATGTTCTTTTCTGATTTCTTGTACTCCACTAAGTGTTAAAGTGTTTTGTTGTTTGACCTAGGTTTGATGGCCCAGTCCCTTAGACCCTGAGGGGACAATGTCAGTGCATCAAGTTGTAATGTTAATCTCTGTCAGCGAGGTTTAGAGAGTTACGTCTGAAGATTACTTGGTCTGTTGCTGGTCTTCAATCGGGATGCGACCACAAAGGGTTGATAATTAGGACGACAGTCATGAGCCTCAATCTGCCTATTTCATATTTGCAGAGCTGCCAAGAACCAAATACTCTGATCAAAATGGAGCCCTCCGTTTTTTTGTGTGTGTGGATTTTTTTTGCTACTGATGGGAGAACCGTGATTGGTTTTGCTTAAAATCTGATTTTTTTTTTCTTGAATTCTGTTTCCATCAGCTCATATGCAACTTACCGTAAATAATGAGGAAATGTACTGGTGTTTTTTCGTTTATATGCCCTTTTTGCGGGGTGTAACATTAATGAGGTGAAAGACATACTTTTTTTTTCTTCAAATTTGCGTGCATTTGCAATATAGTACGAAATCTGAATCTATTAGGGGTTGTAGAGCCTGATTTTTTCTTCCCCCACACTTTGATTTTTGAGGAGGATTCTGAGGGAAACTCCTATTTTTGGTCACGGAGGGGTTGGCAGGTCTGCATTTGTCTGATAGGGGGGGGTCTTTGTCACTCACCTGGTCAATCCATAATTATTAAGTGTTGTTTTATTGTGGAGCTGTATTTATTTTATTTCTTTTTCTCTCAGCAGATGTGTTACTGGTTCATGTGTCATGTTTTATTTTTTTATCCTTTTTTTTCCTCCATTTCATTATTTTTTTTATTTGCAGCATGATGAAGAGGTCCTGTGTGCATCCAGATCACTTCATTGTGTTGGGAATTTCGTACATTGGGTCGTTTTTTTATTTCTAGATTTTCGTATTGATGTGTAGGTTTTGTGTCTTCCAAGGTTTTCTGTTTTCTTTATTTACCATCTGTTGTGTTCACAGAACCTGCCTGCCGCACTCCGAAAAAATTGATGTCCACTCGGTTTCTGTCTGTCATATCATTTGGGGCTTTATTTGTGTTATTTTTCTTCCTCAGACATGCACTCGTTTTTTAATGTGTTTTTTTTTTTAAAATGGTCCCTCTTATTTTATATCATTGATGTTTCGGGGTTGCTTTTATTTCAGCTGGGTAATTACTGTGTAGAAGTATAGATTCTCCTCTTAGCTTTAGTAGTCCTCTTAGTTTGGCGACTGGGAGGATTTTTTAAAATCTATTTCTGTGAGCATGGTTTTATGATTTTCTGTTTATCTCTGTAGTGATCGATGATGGCTTTGGTTTAATATTTTACTTGCTCTTTTCGAACATAGCATGTCTCTAAGGTTGGTTTTTTTTTAATCCTTACCTGTACTCCCACGTCATGGCAATGAGTTGGTTAGCCCTGTGGCCAAATCGAGCGACTGGCAAAGGTGTTTGGTGCTCTCTCTCTTTATATATTATGATGTTTAGTGGGATTAGAGACCTTGTTAAGAACATTCCTTTAGCTTCTTAAGCTTCTGGGGCAAGATTACGTCTACCCATGACGTACAGCGAAACGTTCCATTACTAGAAATTGCAAATTTTTGTGTTTTTTGAAGTCTTAAGACTTTTCCATTGTGTTCCTGACATCATTGATATGTGAAGTTTAAGAAACCCTTGGGGATGAAAAACTAACTACTTAGAATGAAAAGCTAACTGCTTATGATGAAAAACTGAGTTCTTATGGTGAATGATGAAAAACTCACCGCTTGTAATGAAAAACCAAACGGGCAATATAAGTACAAGTTTTACCCTCTTTTCCACCATGGTATGAACACTTGAGTGTTGTGTACAGCTGTTCTCACTTCAACAAAGATGTGTGCTGATCTCATGCTCAGTTTGTTTCTCCTGACCCGGAATGTGGCCCTCTTCTGTCCAGAATCGTTAAGGCCATTTTGTGTGACCTCTGACCTGTTTAGTGCTGTCCAGAGTTAAGACTCTGCAGATAGTTTCTGCAGTCATCATGGTCTCATGTAGCACAAATTTTGCTCAACTGTTTATACAGAGATAAAAGGTTTTTGGTTTCTTTTGCTCTGTCTTTTGAAATTATTGGAAAATAAAGGCTTCTGGGATCTTGTGAATTTTTAAAATATAGTTGTTTTTTTTAAATTCCTATGTAACTTGAAATTATTAAAAAGTGGATGGCCTTTTGGGATGTTGTGAAGTTTTTAAATATAGGTGGGAACAAAATTCCTATCTAACTTGAAGTTATTGGAAAGTGGAAGGTTTTGGGTATGTTGGGAATGTTTTAAATTTAGGTTGAAGCATAACTCCTATCTAACTTTTCCGTGTGGATTGGCTAAGGGCAAAGTCCTGGTGCTGTTCTCTCTGTCCCCCCCCCCCCCCCCATCTCCACCTGTCCTGGCCCCACTGTAGGCAATGAAGCGATATGTGCCATTCTAGCGCACTGATGTGCTTGGAATTATAATGAATTTCGTCCAACTCCACTCCGTTGAGGTGTCTGGAAATAGCTCCAGTAAAATGATCTAGCTTCGTGTGACTTCACCATGTCAGCATTGTATTGTGAATACCACTCGCTCTGAGTGTCTCACTCACACAAGATGCACACATTACTATATAGATGTATTTTGTATTTACTCATATGTACAGTCACTTCAGGGAACAGGGTTTTTTTGTTTGTTTTACTTCGTGTTTTGTGGTGTGATTCTCACACAGTTAGTTAGTGAAAGGTGTTTACTATGTTCAGAGTGAAAAGTATGGGTTTGATAACGATATATGTAAACGTATAGTTGGGAATATCAACCTATCCAAACATTTGACTTAATGCTAGATAGGAGATGACAGCATTGTTGTAAACTTAATTCCCTAGGAGTTTCATGCAATTTCAGCAAAGTATATCCTTTAAAAACCATATACACTTCTGTTGGCTGTGGTTCTTATGCTTCAAGAACTTTACAAAGGAATTCTTTATCGGTTGTTTGGTGTATCCGTGGGTTTTCTATTTTGACCATTCTAGAGTCGCTGTACAGTAAATGCCATGATCTGACCTGATTCATTTTCTTTGTGATGATTCAACACAACCTACGGAAGCGGGGTTTCTTTCAAGCGTAAACTCTGTGATTTTATTCTAGATGTTTTGTTTTCCCTCTAAGACAACTTTTGTATAGAAAGGTGGCTCTTGCCGTCTTTTGGTGGATGGCTATCTGTCTCATTGTATCTGTATGTGTAAACATCTTTGTATTACCAATTTCATCACATTTGATAGTTTCGCATTTAAGGACATATGTATATATAGACATGTATTTTCATTTATTCATGCTTCATTGTGTAGTGTTTAATACTTTTGTTTCTTTTCTTTTTTTTTCTCCATTTTTATTTTCCATGGGAGCAGGGTGGCTCTCTTAATACACGAGTTGATGAGGCGAACAAACGAGCCAATAAGATTCTCCGGAACCAGTGATAGCCTGCTGCATGTTATTGAGAGTGATGTTGCCAGAAAGTATTGCCGGATAAGAGCCTACTCCCGATCTCCTCCCAACCCTACCCACCACAACCCCTCCCCATTCCTCCTCCTCCCCCCCCCCTCCCAGCCAGCTCATCATGGAGGAGAGGTCCCCTTGGGATAGAGAGATTTTGCTATGACCGCTACCCTTCTGCAACTGTGCAACAGAGGAAGAGAGAGATTGTGGTGTGTGTTTGGTATGCGTGTGTTTGTGTGGGTCTGTCTGTACATTTGTTTGTTTGTACTTTTTTTTTTAGTTGGGATTTGTCCTGTCTGGTGTTTGTGTGGGTCTGTCTGTACATTTGTTTGTTTGTACTTTTTTTGGGGGGGGGGGATTTGTCCTGTCTGGTTCAGTGGCTACCACAGCCACCGCTCTTTAATACCTCTAACTTTTAATCACGGTACATTAATTTATGTAATGCGAATGAATGCCGGGAAGAATACAGGGTACTAGGAAACAAATTCCTGCCAGGTCCAATTTAAAATGACAAGACTGTGAAGGAACGTATTGCAGCTGTGAGTGGCTTTGGTAAGAAACTCATCAGGGCAGTTGACTTGAGTCTCTCTGGGTTTTTGCCCCAATGCATCCAGAGGTTGTGCTTAAGTGGTATGGGACTGAGATGAACACTGATGATATGTTTCCATCCCATAGATCAGACAATCTTGTTGGCAGTCGTTCTGTTCCCAGGCCATCAGTTCAATGTAGTTAAAGTTAAAATTCACTGGAGTATAGTTAGAGTTCCTTGTATCCTGTTTGTTCTTGTCTTAATTTCAGAATGGTGAAAGCCTGGAGAACGATTTTCTTGTCAATATTGTGTCTCATGTTTGAGAAACCAACTGGTTTTTGTAATGATATATGGACAGGTTTTTGAGTGTTAATGCTCAAAATTAAGGTATATGTGAAATCAGTTGATGCTTTATGATCCATTCATAATGCATCGTGCAGGCTGAATTCTAGCACTGAATGTGCCATGGCAGAAACTTGTTTTGTTTCATTGATTTTTTGAGGGGCCATATTATCCTTTAATGTGACATGGTTTGACCTTTGACCAAGAGGGAAAACACTTTTGAGAAACTATTTACGATTTGGAAAACAGAATTTGGTTGGGTTTTTTTGTGATATTAATTACAAATGGAAATGTTTCCTCCTCGGCACACCTGTGATGAGCTCTTGTGTCAAGATCATTTATCAATCCGTTTATTTTAAATAATTTTTCTATTTTTATCACTTTAAAAAAGAAACAGCATTTTATTCAGAAGCGTCTTTTTTCCTCCTTAAACTGTGTAAGGACATAAATATGATTTTTGTACAACAAAAGTCAGATAATTACTTTTAAATGTGACATTTTTTTTATTTTTTTTTCAGTATGATTTTTTTAAAATACCTCTAGTGTGTACTTTGCTATTGTAGTGGATGAAAAGAATTAGAATTATCTGGAAGATTTACAATGTCAGATTTCTTTCTCCTTCCCTGAAGCATCTTATACAACAGTTACTCACTACAATTTGCATTAGGGTTTCTATATTTTTTATACAAGGATCATTGTAGCAGTAAATGTCAAGTTTTGTGAATGCATTCCTATTCCAATACTGCCTGGAGGTCAGTTACTTACTGTGAAGGTTTGAGTTTGTCTGTGCAAAGAGTTGACGTACAGAAGACTGATGTTTGTGTTTTAGTCTGCGCATGTAGCAGAGAAAGGATTAGTGTGTGCTGTGGGCTCTTACAGCAGCCCTTGTTTTAGTTGTACCCATGTGATATATCACGTTCTTTATGCAGAGACTTTTGAGATATGTCCATATTTAAGAAAATACATTTTTGTCAAAAAGATTTGATAGCCCTTTCCTTGTGTATAATATTTTGTTTATGTGTTATTTCAATTTATTTTCTTGTACTGCATTATGGAAAGTTATTGTGGTTAATGGAGAGTGTGCTTCTTCTACTGAGAAAGGATTGTTTGGGGGGAGAAATTGATTGCAGAGGATATCAGAGATATCAATATCAGTTATATCTGTTCGTTATTGAGCCGGGGATTGCTGCTGTCAGTACCTTTTGATCAGGGTTTTCAGATCAAAGGTTTTTATATTGAATAAACAGCTGTTAGTTTTATTTTATCAACAGACCATCCTCTCTTCCCCCCACCCCCACCCCAAAAAAGAACTCTTGTTATTTCTTTGGATTAAATATACATTTGTAAAGATTTACCCCAGTAAGATTAATTATATGCAAGTACAGTTAGTGAAATTAGATCCCCGCAGCTTGAAAAAGGAAGCACATTTTAAAAATTTCTGTCATGGTTTAACTGATGAGTGGAATAACATGTTACATATAGAATTAGAAATGTGGGTACCGGGCTGGAGTGCTTCAGTCTTGCAGTGGGCTACCTCGGGGAATTTTGTATTCGGTGTTCAGATTTTAAGATATATAGCCATTTTGAACAAATTTTTGCAGCTCTGCTTCTTAAAAAAATATGTATTCATGTTTTTCCAAGGGAAGAATTGAGGAAAATTTAATTGTATCATTGGTTTTGTACAACTGATTTGTATATCGGTTCTTCATGCTTATATGTCATTAAGACTTTGAAAGTTATACTGGTTTAAAACGGATTTATGTATTGCAGATTTTTGTTCTAATTGTGTGTAAGTACATACTCATATATTGAGAAAGTTGGCCAGAGACAGACATAGGTACTAGTAATTTTCTTTATAAAACAGCATTGAAGTCTCTGTATTGTTTCTCATAGCCATATCAGGGTTGTATGGACAGCAAGGACAGCATAAAGGTAGAGGAGGAAGACATCGCACAATGATTTTGCTCTTTGCTGTTCGAAGGTCTTAGAAGACAGACAATACTTTTTAGATATATGCAGATTTCTTATTTGCTTTGTTCAAGATCACTTGTCCTCCGATTCAGATTTTTTTTTTTTTTTGAGTTTTGGTTGTTTTTAGTCTCCCTTTTGTAACTGTCTGCTTTGAAGATCAGAACAAGGCTAGAGTTTGGCCCTTCTGAATGTTTCTTTTGTTTTGGCTTAATTTGGGTTTTTTAATGGATAAGAGTTGTCTTCTTTGATATACCAGTAATGCCACCCCCCTCCTCCCCCAAACACTTTCTCTTGATTTCTTTTGATAGTTGAAATAAAAAAAGAACAGGCGTCTTGTGATTTAACTGCAAACCAAGGAAGAAAAAGGGGAGACAATAAATAGTTTTGTGATTTTAGCCAGAAAACTTGCTCTGTAATTTCAGGGTTTGATAGTTTTGTTGAAACAAACGGCTCCAATGATGTTTACTAACTGTTTTTCCAGCTGTTATTTGATCACCTTGAGTGCAATGTAGAATCAGTTTGATGATTTATGATCCATATATAATGTACATGAATTTTTTTTTGGTGTCCTTAAAAATGTCTTTTTGATTACCGGTTTGCTCTAGACATTGACCTGGTCGAGTGCCACCTTTTAAATGCTGGTAAGGAGAAGTGTTGAGAGAAAAGGAAGGCTTGTGAAAAGTGAAACATTTTTTTAAATTTCTGTTTCTATTTCCAAGGATTTATTTGTTCTTATGATGAATCTTGCAGTCATGTTGTTGTCATTCAAAGGCGGACATTGAGCTCTTGTGACCTAAATATTCAGTTGATGTGAATTATGTTTGAAAAAAGACCTTCCCATAAATTGCTCTTTGTCTGTCCATTTTGAAATCATCTTTTAAGTCCATGAAGAGCAGAGAAAGACTTGCTTCAGTTCCCAGAGTATTGCCCATAGGTCTTCTGTCAGAAAGTTAATACTGAAGGCTAAAAGTTAAAAAGTTTTCATTATTTCATTATCACATTTCAGTTATGTCTGAACTCTTCATCCTTACACGATTTCATGGGTTAACGTACGTTCCCTCTGTCAATAAACAAAGAATTTGAAAATACGCACACGCTCTACTCTTATGGTCTGTTGGCTGTTGTAGATTAACAGAAGTACACAAGTTCAGGAGCCCATACTGAGGTGACCTGTGCCCGTCTTCGCTTCATCTCAAACGAAAAGTGCAATGTCATGGTGGCCACCGTTGCTGTGTAAACGTGCTGGGCTTCCCCATGAAAGGAGGGTTGATTTGTTTGTTTTATTGTTTTGTTTTGCTTTTGGTTTTTGGTTTGTTTTTTGTGTGTATGGGTTTGAATTTTTTTATTTTTCATTTTAAAGTGGAGTATTCTTCCTGTTTTTGTAGTCTTTATGTGCTTCACACTATCTTTTTTTCATTTAGTAAAACAACATGCAGAAGTTTGTAAATGTTTAAGCCTGATTGTTGGGGGTGGAGGAGGGGGGGGGGAGATACCAGTAGATCTCTGTCTGGTTGTCCCCCCATGTTGTGTTTGCATCATTGGAAACCATTTATTCTCGTAGAGTTGCTTGTAGATAACCCCCAGGCTGGAAGGAAAGGAAAAGGGAGCGTTGTATTTTGGTAGGGATTTTTTACCATTGTACTCCGACAAATCTGTTGTTCTAGTCCCTATTTCTTTATCGTGGTACCCTTCAGTTCAGTTTTGTTTTACCTATTCCTGATTACATCTTTGTCCGTGTCTCGTCTTGTTTGGGAAATTTGAGATTCCTCGTCTGTGTCATTTCAATAAATTATATTCATTATAAGTTTCATGATCGTCTCGGAAAGACAATGTCACATTCCAACATGACGATGAGCTCAATCAACCATCAGCCCAACCGCTACTGCATCCCCTTCTGTTGCTTTTGAGCTGTCGCGGGTGGTTGGTAGGTGCTCTCGTGTAGTCAGTCTGCTCATCCTCCCTTTTCGTAAAGTGTCTCTAGTGTCCTTATCTGTTCCTAGCTGTGTGTGACAGTTACCCAACGTACTCTTCGAAACCGTACCACTCAGTCGATACATTTTCCCATACACATGCGGCCATTTCTGTTCCAGTTAAGTTTTTGTGGAGGGAAAAGGGTTAACAATTAACAAGGAGATTTGCTGTTCTTTGTACAGCTGTGCTCAAGATTGTCTTCCTGACTTCCCCCCTACTAAAGTAAGACATGGCTACTCCTCCAACTGAATGACCATCTGTTCAATATTGAAATAATAAATATTATCGAGTTATGAAATTCTCGTATGTGACAGTATAAAGATGTCCAGCTCTGTTGCGCTTCGTTATGCACTCAAGAGATGCCGAGTTTGATTCCCGAGTGGAGAAAATTTTTTAAGCGAATATCTCGGCCTTTCTGCTGAGATGTTGTATCCTTCTCAGCCCGGACTGGCCCTGGCAGGCAGGGTCAGAAGCCCACCTCTCTAAATTATTTTAATTGTGTTGAAAGGGGCATAAAAATATCTACATTGGAGAAAAAAAAGAGTTTTGCTCAATATAGAATGCACTAGTCATAATATGGGCCTTGTTTTGAAGTTTAGGAGTGAACTGGCTTTGTCAAGCCAAGGGAGCAGATGGAAGGACGGGCTATTCAAGTAACAATTCTCCAAGGTGTAATGAAGTGAAATGCGAGGAAAGTCGTCTTGCCCGTAGACTTGTATGATATTCTAATCTATAATATCCAAAGTCGGGCACTGTCGTGGCTGTCGCTCTTTGCCGTCTATATCCTAATAATATAAACTCCGCTGCCATTGTACACAGTGTGCATCAGAAGGGCTCAACACCAGTCTCCTTATAGTCGAGTGTGTGCGTAACATTTCCATCCTTGCCCTTCCTTTCGTTCCAAATAGAGACGGTGGGTGGTTGGCAGGTGCTCTGGTTTGGTTTGCTTCTTCTTTCCTATCGAACATATTATATATTATATCGTCTTTATCTCCCCTCCTTCTTTTTCAGGTTTGTTACTCTCTTGTAACACCTCTAATCTTCGGCACTTATATGACCTTATTGTGTTGCAAGTGCCGTAAAACTCTTACTAAAACTAAAATAGAGTCAAAATTTGCGCTCCATAGTGAACCGGAATCGCGTCAGAGTGCACGGTCTTGGGTATTATGTAATAATACATGTCTAATGTCAGGTCTGCTGGGGTAATAGTACCTATAGATTGTGAAGCGCATATGATAGAGCTTGCTTTTGAGCAAGGATTTGCGCAGATACAAATGCTATCTATTAATGTCTTGCCAAAGTTCTTATGAACTTATGAGAGTTGGGTGGTACAATGTCACCTGTTTTGCTGTCACTGTTTCGTACTGTCACGTGGACAGATGGCTCGTGTGTCCTTCTGTGTCAGTGTCTGTCAAACACTGCCAGTCTGTGGGTGGTTGGCGGGTTCTCTTGTGTGGTTTACTCCTTCTTTCCTATCAAACGTCTATTGTCCTTATATCTCTTCCTCCTTTTTGTGCTTGTAACACTCTTGTAACACCTCTAATCTTCGGCATTTATATGTATGACATAGTTGTGTTGCAAGTGCCGTAAAACACTCTACTAAAACTCAGAAGTTCCACTTGTACGCCCACGTGCTGTCAGCCCGTCGAGTCTCGTCTGTTTCTGTCGTCGCTCGCCTTCGTTTGCCGTCTGTTCCCGTCAGTCAGTGTCGGTTGTATAGTTTAATGTCTTGTCAGAACGGCGTTTGTGGTGTAGTGGTTAGGCACTTCACTGTAACACGCAGGAGACCTGGGTTCGATTACCGAGTGCGGGAGGAATTTTTATTGAGTATCTCGGGTCTTTCTGCTCACTAGGATGCTGTACCCCTCGTATCCCGAGGTGGTTCTGACAGGCAAGGTTGGTAGCTTGTGTCCTAAATGATCTCAATTGTGTCGATGGGGGTGTGATAGCACCTACATGGAGAAAAAAAATGTGTATATAGGTCACTGTCAAGCATGCTGTGCCGTCACCCACGCCACACTCCCCCCCCCCTTACCGTATCTCTACCTTCTTTCCTTCAACTTGTTTGAATTTATGAATTTTTACATTTAAATGTTAACTCCCAGTGTTCAAGAGCCTTCACAGTGCTTTCTTTCTTCAGTCTTACCCCGTCCCACTACCTCTTTGCTCTTTCTTTTATGCAGTTGCAAGTGCCGTAAAACCGTACTAAAACTAAACTATCCCTTTGCTCTTGTTGCCCCCCCCCCTCTCTCTCTCTCTCTTTCTCTCTCTTCCTTTCTCTTTCTCACCCTCTCTGACCTCCCTCCCCACCCCCTGCCTTCCAACTTCGTTTCTCCCCATAAAACATTTACAATTGACCAGGCTCGTATTTTCATATGGACCAAGAACACATTTCTCTTCTTTGTTGAGCCCTGCACTTATGAATGGAAATGTGCTCGCTCTCTAAAGGCTCCTGCTACACTCGTGAATAACTTGTATTATAATTAATAAATGTACTCTTCATTCACAGTTCATACCAGATGCATTGCTCTCATGTTTTATTTTATTCTTTTGTTGCTGTAACCATGCCCGTCATTTTCACCTTCTAGTGTATAGAGAATAAAAATAGCTCATTTCTTTCTACATCGCCGTGTTGGTGTGTTGTTGTTTGTTTGAGTTTTTTTTGTTTTTTTTTGGGGGGGGGAGAGGTTTAATGGTTGGAGGTTTTAACTTTAACCCACCCCATGGGTGGTTGGCGGGTGCTCATGAGGGCACTGATGTGCTCTTTCTTTTCTGCCGCCTATCTTATCGTCCTTATCTCTCTTCCCGACCTGTTTCTGTTACTTTCTCGTATCAACTCTTGTCTTCGACACTTTATTACTCGTTTGTGTAGCAAGCTCTGTAAAACCCACGGTCTTAGTCTTACTAAAACTTTAAAAAACACCCCCAGTTTACCAGCATCTGTGGTGTAGCAGTTAGGCGCTCTGACATAAAACGCAGAAGATCCAAGTTTGATTCTCGTGTTGAGAGAATTTTCATCGAGTATTTGGGTCTTTATGTATGTAAGCTGGGACGTTGTTTCCCTCTCGGCTGACAGACGGTCAAAGTCCGTCTTCTAAATATCGAAGAGGCCGTACACATATGTACGTTCCAAACTGCCGGTTCTTAATGGAAACTGGAAAGGCAAACCTGGCTGCAGAATCGCATACATGTGTGGATGAAAAACTGAGTGCTAGGAAAAAAGTTAACACCGGGAGGCCGAACCGGCGGTTTAAACATGGATTTTCGACGACAACCTTTGTATGACGTCTTGGGCTTATTATAGCCGGCTTCTCTTGTCACTGCCAGTATCTTCAAAATGATTTACCACATATAAAATCTGATTACTTTTTTAAACGAGCGACCCATCTTTAAGGTAAGATCCGAGAAGAATTTGTGTTTTTTCAATAAAGAGAAAACAAAGTTCTTCCCCACGAGCAGCACATAAATTGCAAGCAAATCGTCATTGTCAGTTGTATACATAT
>NW_004797744.1:56385-57956 GCF_000002075.1 Aplysia californica
GTACATTATGAACTACTGGCCCGCGAT
Source organism: Aplysia californica (assembly GCF_000002075.1). Lineage (NCBI taxonomy): Eukaryota > Metazoa > Mollusca > Gastropoda > Aplysiida > Aplysiidae > Aplysia > Aplysia californica. The sequence goes on from NW_004797744.1 coordinate 56,413, forward strand.
AGTATCGTGGTCTCTCCCCGTCACCCATCGGATTCTCTTAAGGTTTTCTAAGTAGGTTGCTCTTGTTCTACCCCTGTCTCACTCACCTTCAGTTTCATTCTAATGTTTACCGTAGTTGTATTACAAATTTCATCTTTTAATAGAATAGTACAAGTTAACTACCTTATTGTTATACTTCTTATTAGCAGAGGGCTTTCGACAAAAACAAAACAACCCTTGCCATTTATACTCCCCAAAAGTAATGTTGCAATATTACTGGCGTCAAATAGAATCAAGCGTCTGTAGTAGAGAGGACAGTTGCTTCTACGTAGCACGCAGGAGGCTCAAAGTTTCGCCTCGCAAATGAACTTATATAAGGGTGGCTAGACTGACGTTTGTGGTGTAGCAGTTAGGCGCAACGCCTTTGCACTCAAGGGCTGTGAGTTCGATTCCCGAGCTTTTTTTTTTCTCGAGAATTTATGTTTGTCTGCTGGGACGTTGTATCCCACTCAGCCTGGGTTGACCAGTGATAGGCAAGATTGAAGCAGCCCACCTTCTAAATATTGTCGATGTGGGTGTAAAACTTCTACAAAAACGTTACATAATGCATATAAATCCACCGTGCTCTAACTTTACAAACGTAGACAATCTCAAACAGCAGCAATTCAGAAACAGTTAAATTAGTGTAAATCACTTCTAGTCTGCTTACGTTTTGCGTCAATATATTATGCACAACGTTTTATTAAAGGCTTTGGGCTGCATAAGGAACATTAAAGCAAAACATATTCACATGGAAAGAGTTTATTGAAAATCTTTTTCTCCTTCCTATTTTTCATGGACATATTTCGCTACCTTAAAAGTATACAGTTCTATCTGTTCACAACGTTGTTTTGAGAAATTTGATCTGAAAAATTTTGAGTTTCGCATGTCAAACTTGATCGAATGCGGTTCTTTGAATATCTTGACAACGACTCACAATAATCTTACGGTTTTGATAGAATAGATAGAACAATGATTGATTTCTGATCTCATGGTCTAGATAGCTCAAAACGGCCAAAAATGTCAGATAGAACTTTGTAATTCTGAGCGAGCGATTTGTTGATATATTATGTTGACACTGAATATTTACGATCTAAGGGGATCCGGAATGTCTGGGCGAACGAAAGAATCCTCAACCTCATGGAGCAAATCATCGGACCGGAAGTTATGGGAAATCCTGTCTGGAACATTCGACCCAAGGTTCCCTGCAACGAAGCAACGGTTGTGCCATGGCACCAGGGTACGAATAATATTAGCTAAAGGCTGTTTATTCTAAGCGGGAAAAGTTAATAGTTTGTGTAAATTTTAAGTTCATGTAGTTATTTTTTCAACCTTTTGGTTTGCATGTAAAATAGATTTCAACACACCACTGTTATCTCAGTCACAGTTTTCTCTTGTCCGTGTTAAAAAACATTTTTTAAAAACTTTTATATTCCTACAAACTGAAAATGTTTAACAGCGCGCTCATATAACTTTATGCAGTTGCGAGCGCCATAAAACACTTACCCCCCAAAAAACAACTAACA
>NW_004797744.1:60658-62206 GCF_000002075.1 Aplysia californica
GTAGTTGCTATTATTATAATGAATATGATAAATAATTATAATAGTTACAAGAGCGCAGTCCCGTAGTGTACTATACAGCTCATCCATTCATTCGCTTAATAATATCTACAGCCAATATCATTCTCTTCTCCTTCTTTCATTTAATTTGCATTTTACTCTCTAGTAGCACCTCTAATCCTCAGTATTTATTTGACATAATTGTGTTGCAAGTTCCGTAAAACTGTTACTAAAACATTTTTTTATCCCTTGTCCATGACCTTGACCATCAATGATTTATTTATAGAGGCAGCAGCCATCCATGTCCAGGTGCTGTTTTAGCCTCTTTTTCCTGTCTGCGGATTAATATTCTTTTTTTCCCCCCAATTTATTGGTTCCGTTTCCAATCCCTTGTCCATTTATGAGTTTGACGCCATCTGATTAGTAGAAAAAGGCGTGATAATGTCCAAAGTGTATTACGTGCATACTTAATATGAAATGTAACTGTTACAGGTAGAGATTCAAGGAATATAGATGTAAGTTAATGATCTGAGAGCAATGACGATTTTAGAAATAATGGTGGTGATGAGTGATGATGTGGAATTGCGTTTAAGTAGCGTTAACGTCAGTCCTATATCTTTCTCTGCCCCAATGAGTCATGAGGGACGTGGGCACCCTTTATTTATCCCGTTCCCTACTGGAAACATCTTTAATGTCTCCGTGAGATTCCGGCTACTAAAATATATTAAAAACGAGTTGGGCCCCCTTTCGATGAAAGGAATGATTGGTGCATTAACATCAACTGAAAGTCGTTGGCCTACTACATGTATATTTACACTCTACTGGAATGGAGCAATTAATCTTGAGAGAAAAGTGACACATGTGTTTTCAAGTTGCCAAATATATAGAGTCTAATAGATGTATAGATTGATTCTCTATGCCGCTTTCGTGGTTGTACACTCCATAATTTCAAAGGCGCACGGCCAGTGAACGGAAACCTCACTTGTTTACAAAGGCGTCTTAGAAGACGGCTTGCCCAAGATAAGATCTAAATGAAACTAACGAAAACTAAAAATTAAACTACATGTACAGTGACTTCAGGCTCCTCAGTGAAACTGAGCACCCTTTAAATGATTCTGAACCATCACTAATTTTGTCAAATTCGAAAGTTAAGTGGTTCGGAAATTTTAGGCGACGAAAGTGTGAACGTTCACAAATATAATAATACTATATATCTAGTTGGGCCCCCTTTCGATGAAAGGAATGATCAGTGCATTAACTTCAGCCGAAAGTCATTGGCTTATGATATTCACATTCTACTGGAAAGGAGCAATAAATTTTGAGAGATGTAAAAATTAGAAGGTTTAGATCTATACTCTCAAAACAGTGAGCACGGTTAGTGAACGGAAACCTCCTTTTCTAAAATTACAGAGACAAAAGCGATCGGCGAAATAAAGACATTTAGCTTTTTGCAGAAAAACTGTCTCAAAAATGAAAAAACGAAGGGCGTCATGATCTGGAGAATATTTTAAAGAATCTTTTGGCGAAAACCGCATGTCGATCGATGCAGCC
>NW_004797744.1:63710-65226 GCF_000002075.1 Aplysia californica
CGTCGGCTCCCTGACGGGATTCGAACCCACGACCTTACGGTTGCGAGTCCGAGAGCCTGACCACTAGGCCACCGACGCCACAAATCGTTTTCTTGTCCATGGTCTTGGTTTAGTGCATCTTTTAGTTATATAGCCTTTATTCGACTGATGTGATACATGGTATAGTCAGCAATTGAAAATCAAAAACAAAATGCAGGTTGGACAGACGGGTTAATCTTTAGGATTTGACGTCTTAAAGAGCGATACAGCTGTTTACTTTTGTTGGAAATGTGAGATAGAGTTTTTTTTTGAATATTTGTTGTTTCTTCCAGTGCTGATAATTCATCAAGCGACGGTGGTGTATTGGTTAGGCTGTCGGGCTGGTCACCGAAAGGTTTTGTTTTGAACCGTGTCGAGGCGAGGGCTCAACGTTGTGTCCTTGAAACAGGCCTTTTACACGAATTTTCCTCACTTCGACCAGGTGTGAATTGATTGTCAGCAATAGACAGCGAAAGATCTTATCAGTATGTATGTGAAATGGTACTTTGCACTACTATCAGTTTCCCAGGAAGTTGAGATCGTTTCAGGGTGCTTTCAGGTCTGTTGGGGTGATAACATAGATTGTAAAGCACGTAGAAATTGCTGCTTAGGGTAAATTTGAGCTCTATAAATGCTGCTTGTCTTTATGGACCATTTAGAACCATTTTCCATATCCATAACAAGCAGCAATATCAACTTTAGATGTATTGTTTCTCTCCACCATTGTCTACAGAAACATGGAGCTAGTTTTTCTTCATCCTCCCTGTTTGACATCGCGGTTAATTATTGAATTTTCGCTGTCCGTTCAACAGACGTATGTGTTCCTTTTTCATTTTTAGGAAGATTTTTTAATGAGTTTCTAGTGTCTTCCTACTTTTTACTGAGACGGTATTGAGACCCTTTACATACTTCACACGGAGTAATTCGCATAATAAAGGACCAAATGTGATTACAATACTCCCAGGACTCTTGGTTTCAAATTTCATTGGTAAACTTAAGAGAAGTAATGGTTTGAAATAGGGCATAAAATCCAAGATGGCCGCCGATATTATGACGGCCATCTTGGATTTCCAATTACATTTTTTTTTTGTTTTACATTTTTTCCCTCAGCTCAAACCTGTTTACCAGGGACATGTACTTGTTTGATTAATAATCATCTTGGCTCGAAGATTTGACCCCACCTCACCTCCTTTGAAATAGATGCAACCGTTTATTGTCTATCTATTAGTGAGGCATGGTGGTGAAATCTAGCGCTCGTAATATTAATGAAATCGAAAACCCCCCAGTATTTTCCCTCCGGTTTCACAATTTTTACAGAATTATTGTTCTTTAGCTCAACTCCTTCTACGCTCATTTAAAAACAGTTTTATGTGTGGATGTTTGTGAATTGACCATACAGGGACAAAAATTAATATAAATTTTCAGTTTCCAATTAGGGCTCTCAAAATAAGGACGTCATTAAGCTAATTCTAGCTCTAAAAACAGGCGACCCCCAACC
>NW_004797744.1:68631-69712 GCF_000002075.1 Aplysia californica
TAAGGGGTGTATTAGTTAATTACGAGATTAGTTAAAACTGACAGCTGTCTTTCCTATTTGTGAAGAAAAAAAAATACTATAATATTACGAGAATGCAGCTGATTAAAATTAAATGAGAAATCCCCTTTTTTTTTTTTGTTTTGCAATCTCCTAAATCCATGGAGAAAAAGAGTCAACGCAGGTCAATCTGTTAATTTTGATACGCTGTTTCTGAATTTGATATTATTTTTTATGACATAACGTAGCGTTCAATAAGTTTATTAACAATTAACAACATTTTTATTGCCAGCGGGCCGCATCGATACCATGTAATAATAGTAATACAATCAAGACGAGGTATTCGCTTAGTGCAGTCGCTGTTTCCCGGACAAATCGCTGTTCCCCGGACGAATACTTTCCCGTTTCCAAAGATAGAGTCATTGCTCCCTGATCCTGCGGCATGACATGCACCTCCTGTGAAAGGTTTAACGCCTCTATCAACACTATTAGGTTATTTAAGAGACGGGGGCCTCCGAGTTTACCGTCCATCCCCGAAAGGACTGAGCCAAATGGGAATTTCGTGTAAAGTGCCTTTCCCAAGAACAAAACGCCGGACCGAGCTGAGGCTCGAACCCCCGAACCAGCAACCTCACGATTACGAGTCTGGTTGCCTAAGCACTGGGCCACCGACGCAACGTAGGCCTACCTTCTGTGAGGTATGAGGTTGTTGATGAGCAACATTCCTCCATAGGGCACTTCACACAGCACCTTGTCCTTGGCCACAGTCACCTCTGGGGAAAATATAAGATAAGATAAGACAAGATAAGATAAGATAAGATAAAATAAGAAAAGATAGATAGGTGGATAAAAGGAAAAGAAAAATCCGCCCTGAAAAGAAGAAGAAGAAGAAGAAGAAGAAGAAGAAGAAGAAGAAGAAGAAGAAGAAGAAGAAGAAGAAGAAGAAGAAGAAGAAGAAAAAAATGGTGAAGTGGTATAGGTTTAACGCCCCTATCAACACTATTAGGTTATTTAAGAGGCGGGAAGAAGAAGAAGAAGAAGAAGAAGAAGAAGAAGAAGAAGAAGAAGAAAATGAAAATGTGAG
>NW_004797744.1:71222-72629 GCF_000002075.1 Aplysia californica
GCTTCAACAGCACAAAGTCTGTTTCGACTATCAAGGCACCCCGGAAATAGCGGGTCACAAGAGTGTGACAAACATACAAAATAAGTTTAGGGAAAATGACGATAGTAAGGATTAGGAAAGAAAAAGCAGCAGTTCCCTGTTGCAGATCAGGCACGGTACATGTAATGAGCATGGCATTGATGAATCAGCCCATTTACAGTGACAATTCTACTGCGCATAAGAACATGTTAATATCCACCATTTGGGATGGCCTAATGACACGTCAGTCAGTAGCACCGTCCCCGGGGGGGGGGGGGGGGACGTAGCAGATACATTGTTCATAAGAATAATAATTATGTTAGACCAATGGCAATTTTGCGGAATATTTTGAACCATCGTACAAAAATCAGAAACTCCAATTTGCTCATTTCATAGTATCCCACATGCCATTGCCTGCATTTTTCGTTTCAGACTAAGAAAACAGAATTTTAAAATCTGTAATAAATAACGAAGTTAGGCTTCTTTTTAAAAAAAAAGATAGCCCAAATAGTACGTCCCCGTCCGCTATCGAATGGCTTTCAATGACTAGAATGTGTGTCTTGGATGAGTGAGAAATTATTGTTTGTAAAAAGAAGAGTCCAAACCTCCATACAGCCGTTGTTCTCATTAACGTCCAGCAGGGGGATCCAGGCTGCAGGCTGAAGGACACTATAGGAGTCGTTGTCTAAGTAGCCAATATCTGTAACAGAAGTTGTATCATTATCAATTAATTGATTTAATTATTTGTATATTTGTTTATTTGTTTATTTCTTTATTTCCTCGTGGATAGTCGACTGCTGGCTCTTTAACCTGAAGTGACACTTTTTCTACTTCATAGGGTCCTTTGCCTCCAGGCAGTAAGTTTGATTTCAAAAGTAATAATTATTTTTATGCTGACCAGAGAACGTTCAATACAAAATTAATTGCAGTGTAGGTTTGATCCTAGACGTTTTATTGCCCCATCCTCATTGTTCATTAAAATGTGGAGGCGATATTTTGCTTGTGTCTGCCTACCAGTTCGACCCAGGATAAGTGACAGTATCCCAAGGGAAAGTCTGAAATACTCGATACTAGTGCCGTAAAACTTTAATAAAAACTACAACTAAAAGCGCTCACCCTGGTGCCAAGGCACGGTGGTCGCCTCGTTCTTCGGTGTCTTCGGGCGGAGGTTCCACACCGGGTGACCCAGGATCTCTGGACCAATCAGCTGCTCCACCACATTCAACAAGCGCTCATTGGACCACAAGTCCCGAATGCTCTGAGGACGGATGTTTTTTTAAAGGAGAAGCTACTACGCTACCAAAGATTCTCCACTACCGAACAAGAAGAGGTACGAAGAACAACAATTTCAGCTAATGTCCATTGGTGTATACCGTAGGCGTTGCTGTG
>NW_004797744.1:76539-78603 GCF_000002075.1 Aplysia californica
TCTCTCTCTCTCTCTCTCTCTCTCTCTCTCTCTCTCTCTCTCTCTCTCTCTTCCCTCCTACCCATCCCTCTGTCTCCCAGTGCCATCTGACACTGTGGCCGTTTATACTTCTGGAATAACCATCAGCAGTTCAACAGGCATAGTTTATACAAGCCTCCCTCCTCCCACCACCTCTCTTTTTTTCTCTGTTTTTTTGGCCTCGCCTCAACAAACGATTCGGGTATGAAGAATATCCCGCCTATCTCATAGCCCGACAGCTCGGAGAAGATAGATCCAAAGACCTGACATTTTTCCACCTCAAGACTGGATGCGATACTGTATCCTTCTTTGCAGGAAAGGGCAAGCAATCAGCCTGGCACATCTGGCGAGCATTTCCTGGGATCACCCAAGTCTTCCGCCCCTTTTCTGCTGGGCCCGAGTCTGTGTAAGAGGAGTGTATGGATAAGCTCCGGCGGTTCGCAGTGCTCCTCTAGGACAAGACCAGCACTCTTTACAAGGTACACCAGGCCATACAAACACTCTTTGCACAGCACTCACCATCTTTAGAAGCCATTCCACCCACAGAACAGGCTCTGGAGCAGCACATTCTGTGGGCAATTTACCAGGCAGGCCATATGAGAGGAAAGTCTCTCGAAAAGTACCAGACTTACCTGATCCGTCAAAATGGGGCTAGCAAAGAGATAAAAGTGGGAACAATTTTGGGTGCTTCTCTTGACAACTCTTCAACAGGCTTGTGACGTTTGCTGTGAACTCATTAAGTGTGAATGCAAGCCAAAGAGAGGTGGTTGTCGGGAGTAAAGCAAATGCAAGAAAGCTAACTTGTGCTGCACAGCATTGTGTGTTTACTCAGGGTACTGCTGAAACGCTGAAGATTACTATCTCTATTAGAAAATTTCAAAATTGACCATATATTCTGTGCTTACAAGAACTCACTTTACATCTGATAATGGTTAGCAGACATTCTGATGGTGTGTTACTTATATTTTTGTCTAACAAATATATGCATAAGAAGAATTGTCCATTTGAAGAACGCTTATTCAAAAATTAAATACGACAATATGGCTTAAATTTCACATAATGAATGGATTTGTTTTATCAATCTGACACACTGAATTCTTGAAAAAAAAGTAAAATACTCGTAACTGCTCAAGGTTAGCGCCATGTTTGAAAGTGAGTCAGAAATTCTCTGAGTGCTGTAGTATGCCGGCGTGACCTCATTACATGAAATATTATAAAACCCTATTTTTGCTATTTTCCTATGCCAAATGTATTTTTCATCATTATTCGTGATTGATAGACAGAAATCTTACATTTTGAGTTCTCCTATTGTGTCTGGATATTTGTTGACAATATAATGTGGTGGTCTAATGAGTAGACTGAGAAAAGTATTGTGACCTACTTTGACAGCTGGCCACACCCACTTCCGGTCATGGACCCCTTGCTTATTTGAAAGGCAATTGTCTTAGGAGACATATTATGCACCTTATGTCTCAAACTTAAAGTGCAGCATACACCTAATTTTTGTCTTTAAGGGACTCCACTATTGATTATGAATATAATATAGCCTACCCGTTTTTCTGTTACTCATCCCAGCATATTAGAATGATTGGAAGAATTACGTTGTTATAGTTTACAAAGAATGCACCAACATTACGATGGTTGTTATAATATGAAACTTTATACCATATTTAATTTAATTACAATCAAAATATTATTAATCTATTTTACAGTAGAGCTCACCTGGGTAAGCTTCCCTTGTTTCTGCATAAGGATTGTTGTTCCTGGAAATTGTTTTTCCAAGTATGTAAGTCTCTGAAAGAGACCCTTGTCCTTGTGTAGATCTGAAAGATGAAATAAGATGAAGATAAGATAACAAATTATTACTGTCTCCACAAAGACACCTTTGCTGCAGTATGGTAAATACACACTACACACATGCACTCGTCAGAACATACAGACACACACACACACACACACACACACACACACACATACGCACAAACACACACACACAAACACACACAAAACGCAACGCAAACTCTCTCTCTCTCTCCCTCTCTCCCC
>NW_004797744.1:81118-103165 GCF_000002075.1 Aplysia californica
TATTATTATCATCATTATTATATATCTTTTTCTGTTTGATACCTGTTTTGTCAACAGGTACTGATCTATTATTACACAATGTGGCTACACGCACTTGGTAATGAAGAAATTTGGTCGATTTAGACGTTTTGCAAAATATATAGCTGGCCTAATGTATTAACTTGTCCAAGCTAAGGACATCTGTCTATCAATTAGTGTAACAGCCTTTATTTAGACCCGCTAAACAGATGCAGAATCAATTTACAACAAATCAGTACAACAGTCTTTAACTACCAAGCTACTAAAAGTCAAGGATGCTGATTGTAGTTATGTACAATAACGTGGAAAGATAGCTACGGACATCGGTCTCTCAATTGTGTAGCTGTGGAGCATCAAAGCACGTTGAAATGGTTACTCAACGCTCTGCGGTAGTCTGAAAAAAGGCAAACCAAAGTATGAATGGGAAAAAATCCCGTATTGTTACAACTGTAGCGGAGTAGCCTAATATGCTCCGAACCATGAGTACACCCGTGAACGGAATGCCAGCAGCCTATCGAAACTTTTGAATTTAAACAAAAATCTTATCACGCACCGCTATGGACAAAGCGCTGACCGGAAAAACCAACATTGTTTTATTGCTCAAAGTTTCAGGATAACAGTGCCCTAACACTGGTGAAAATATTGGAGAGATAGAACAATACAGTTCTAAACTCTGTCATATCAACAGAAGTGAACCTCCTTGAGTGCAGTCAGCAGCTATCAGAATGTCAAGGACAAGTATTGAAGGTCCTCAATGGCTGACAGTTGAAGAGGTCAACTTCACGAGCTATCAGCAAGAATTAAGTGAGCCTTCGTGGGCTTCGTGTGTCAATACCAAAGGACAGAATGTCAAATTCCCAACTAAACACGCACATGCCTTCGTCGAGTAACCACAAGAGCTCCCCGCCCCCCTCCCCAACCCCTCTTTTTATACACACTTAAGAGTTATTGTACTTTTACGTCCCCAGCGATACAATTGAGATCATTTAGAAAGCGGACTTCGGTCCTGTCTGGGCTGAGAGGGATACAGTATCTCAACAAAAAGACCCAGAGTCACGATAAAAATTCTCCCAACTTGGGAATCGAACTCGGGTCTCTTCCGTAAGATGGAGAAGCGTCTAACCGCTACACCACAGACGCAGGTGGAAAGTCCCATAGAATTGTGTGTGAGATCGCAGTTTCCATGTCTGTTCCGAGAGTCTTGTCTCTGTCTAGTCCAGTTAGCTGTCGAGGGACTCGCAGCTTTTCCTTCCAAAAGACTGCATAATGTTGCAGTGTTAATACGGCAGTACTGTGTACTACTTACTTGTTCATCTCCTGCTGTCGTTGGGCGTCTAGCACTAGCAGAGATGCATTTTCTGCGGTAGGCCAACTCTTCAGCACTTTCAACTGAGATGTTTAGGCCTACATGTAGTTTCTCATGGTTCCCTTGACTCCCCCAATCTGTCACTGTCATCACGGTTTTATACACCCCGCATATTTTAGCAAAATTGGATTATTATTTTTTTTGGTGCTTAATTTCTAATTATTTTCTTTCATTATTCTTTGTTAAATTTATCAGAATCGCATAATTTCATATTTTTGGGTTCAAACTGCATAATATAAGATTTTTTTGTGAGCATAAAACCGAGGGGACTGCCCAATCCATCTCCTTCCTTTGTAGCCTGAGTATTTTTATATAAAGGCTCTCGAGGCTGGCTCAGCCAAGGTGACATTCGCAACAGTTGACCAAACCATTAATTAATTTTTTTTCTCTCCTACGAAAGGCAGGTAGGAATCCGTGCTAACAGTTGCTCTTTCATCTTCATTTCTTCTCTGTCTGTCCTTTCTTGTGGTGTTTCAGGTTTTACGGAGACATCTAATCTCGCAGGCAGTAGCTTGGTTTCATAGGTTTTCGTTAATAAGGTTGTAGATCTAAACCATTACCAAATGACTAGACCATGGGTGAAAGCACTGACAGGCTCAAAAACCTGAAATCCGAATTAGTAAAATGCCTACGTCTGAAAATTAAACGCATTGAGAGACGTCGGCAGATAAACACACTTTCCATCAAGATACGTGTAGTACAGATACTTTCATCAATGCATTCTTTTGAAAACAATCCATCCAACCGGGTTCTGGGTCCGCAAAACAGCAATGTGCTATTCCTGGATGTTAATTTTTTTTCACAGAGGTATTTTATTACAATCCCCACTGAGACACACATTTAAAAAAAAGAGCCATGTCACTGTCACAGTCCACATTAAAAAAAAACTACAACTGTGGATTCTTGCTAAATAAGAGTTCAGCAATTGTGCATGGCACTTTTGCATACATTGTTTGGGGCTGTAGCAGTCGATGGTGAAATTGGCTGGACATAGAAATCTTTTCGTTTTGTACGAATTTTGCGAAGGATAAATTCTAGGCTGCACCAAGGAAGATAACCAAGTTGAACAAACATTTCAAAATTTACATGAATTATGCCCCCTGATACAAAACCTACGCGCGAGATTGATTGATGACGATTTAATTTTTAAATTTTAATGCTGTAATCCTCAGTCTTAACTGAAATAATTGGGCTTGACATAGAAATAGCTATAGCCTGCCCCTTTTGAAACCAACAAAACACTGCTCGTTCACTGCCCTTTACTTTATCAGTTTATGCCTTTTCGTCCCTCTTTCAGCACTATAACTCTCAATACAATGTATTTTCCGGTGGGTTTTTTTCTTTGCTTCGGAATCTCAAACATGTTGCAGATTGTTCGTTTTTTAATATATATATATATATAGACATCCACCTCTGCTAGGATCAGCCGTTTGTCCTGAACCGAGAAGTCTTTGTACATTTCTTTTGTTCTGCTATGGTTCACTTTCTTCTACAACAACTTCACCTAGACCTAACTGTACCGAACATCGGCAAGCTGCTGCATAGTGCGTAGTCTCTGTTGAAGAGAAAGCGCTGACACACATGGCGGCAATAGGGCCCTACTGGCTACGTACCTTCAGAAGCAGACTCTCCGCTCGCATGTCTAAACCAAATCTGCCACTCTATGAAACTAAAAATCTGGATCTCGGGGGAAAAATCGGGATCAACGACAAATCACCAAGGCGACTAGCCAGCTGAATATAAAAATTTACAGGGTGTTCATAAATTATATTCCATGTATTATTCTAAATTCTGAAGTATCACGTCAAGGACTCCTTGTCCAAGTGTATACCCCCTCCCCCTTTTTCCCAGTAAGCCTCTAAAGACGCTTCAACCAGTGCATGAACTTTAGTTGACCCCGTCAACGGACGGTCCCTGACACGCGCGAAACTCCCGCGCCGAAGTAACGTCACGTGATGAGAACGCACGTTTGAAAGTTTTACTCACGGCCTTGATGACGGGCCCGACTTAACAGAACTTGGAGTTGGAGAACGCTTGTTTTGAAAGTAACAGCAGAACTATGAATAATATTAATCAATTGTGTGCCGCAATTGAAAAAGTTATCAGGCGGAAAATTAAAAATTACGGGTCCGGTAGCCTAACAACTATAGACTACACCGCAACTAAAGTGAGCACGCCAGATCTAGATCTAGGTCTACTGCTGAGCACTCCTGAGTCGTATGAAACAATGAAACAAAAACGTCCTTGGCCTACACTACTCATCATACTGCCCCCGGCTTGGGCCTACTGAGAGATCATATAGTCTCTCTCTCTCTCTCTCTCTCTCTCTCTCTCTCTCTCTCTCTCTCTCTCTCTCTCCACGGCTTCATCGGTAAAACGAAATTTGCGGCCGTCTATATGCCTGCATGTAATTAGATCTACCCTCGATGTCGCCGATTTTTTCCCTCGCTACATAGGTACGAATTGTCAAGTCTTTGTGTGTGTGTTTTAATACACAGAATAATATAGGCTCCACATCAAAATTCGGGACCTCAAATTATGTTAGCTACATCTATTATTCCATGTGCATCATATCTACATTTACTGAAAGAACGAATTTCCTTTTAAAAAATATAATAAATCCCAATAATATTTAAAGTTGGACCGCGACGTGCTTGTGCTTGTCCAAACGACCCACATACATGAGCCAAAGATGTCAAAAACAGCCACAATTTGCAAAATATGGCTAAACCTGGGCAAATCACAGAGCGGTCTCGCCAGATGAATAACCTCGAGGTCGTTGGCCTAGTGTTTACTGCGGACTGCGACATAGATCAAATTGGGTTATTTCCGGGCTTGCAACGCTCATTTTGGCCAGTAGGGCAAGCTGATACAGACCAGCAACGTAACTAAATGTAAAGAGCTAGAGGCCGGATGGGGAGAATGACTACTTCCAAAATGTATGACGTCGACAATTTGTCCCAAACCGGGAAAGTTGGAAAGCTTATTTTCAAAAGCCGGAATTCCGGCATATGCCGGGCCGAAAACTTTCACCTATGGACTAGACACTCTTCCTTGTCTCATTGACCATAGCAGAAATCATATAATAATTATTATTATGCGCAACATTCTTTAGCTGTTGGTGTGTGGGGGTGTTGACATCTTTAAGAGGCATAACGAAGTCAGTAATAATTTCTCTGTTGAGCCAAAGATCATAAACTAGTGGAAGATCTTTGGTTACTCCTATACAGCGATCCGAGAAATAAAATCTAGCCAGGGTCCTCTAACTCTAAATGTGTGAGGAAAACCAGTCTCCCTAAATTATAATTGCTCTGGAGTTGCCTTCTTCTGGCAACGTTTGAGGTAGCTCAGTCTTCTCTAGGCAATGTAGACGTACTGGTCCAGATGTTTAACCCTGTCCGTACGCCCTGGGGTCATTTTGTACCCCAGGGTTGTATTCTTCATATTTTAGAATACTTCTAGTACGAAGATCTTTTTGAAACTTTCAGTATTTCTCAAAATATCATTTTGACACACTGCTATGCAAAGCGTACGGATCGGATTAACGAGTAAATTTTCTTTTTGGAAGATGATGGCACAGAGTTCCCCACGTCGTCATATGGATGCGATAGTAAAACACGACGTACGGATAGGGTTAACCCAATGCCCTTAAGACTCCTCAGACCAGTCCGGTGGTAGACCTTCAACTGAACCAAAAACGTCGCAGTAGACCTTGAACCAAACCGGCACCATTTTAATAAAAAAGATTTTGTAAGTTTTCACAGCCCTTGCAACACAAATAGACCATACAAATACAAGTAACGAAGATTAAAGATTTTACTATAAGATAGTAGAGAGTAACATACAGAGATAAGGATGATAGCTGTTTGAGAGAGGAAAAACGTTGCAAACTACACCAGAGCACAAGTTAACTTTGACCCACTCTTACACAGGAAGAGCACGTATTTTCCCTATTTACTTTGAATTAACTTTGTCATACGGTGGTGGGGGAGGCTCTCGTCCTAGAGGTTAAGGTGTTAGCCTCTCATTCAAAGGTCCCGGGTTCGAATCCGGGTAGCAATGAAAACATTTTCTCCTTTAAAATTTTCTCCTTTCACATCTTTTCAATGTTCTGTCGTTTATTTTTGTCGTTATTTTCTGCCCCCACCCCGTCACCTCCTTTGTCCCCTACTCTGGGATCTTGACTCTTTCTGCAGCCTTTCAAATGCTACTCCTTGGCTCCTTCTTAACTGCTGTCTTTCAACCACACCCCTGATCTTATGGTAAGAAAGATCTACATCTAGCCTTCTCGGACAAGGGCAAAATATCTCGGAGGACGCGTGTGCAAGTTGCGCACGTTAGATTCCTTGGAGGTCTGAAATTGAAAAGAGTAGGCTTCAGCCGCCATCCTCACCAAACCTCTCCCCCCCCCCCAACAAAAAAAACCAACTACTCATATTGGATTTTAATAGAGTTAAACAGGACTTGCAACACAATTAGGTTACATAAGTGCCAAAATTAGAGATGTTACAAACATAAAACAGAAGGAGAGAAAAGAATGAATGGCGTTTGGTGGGACAGAAGAAGCAAACCACATCAGAGCATCCGCTGAAACCACTCATTTTTAAAATATATCTTTTTTTATAGTAGAGGGTTTTACGGCGCTCGCAACTGCATAAGGTCATATGAGCGCCAAGGGGTGGGAGTCAACAGAGAAGTCTTTACAGGGAATCAGACTTATTCTGCTCACCTCTCTAGCTTCAACAGCACAAGGTCTGCTTCTACTATCAAGGCACCCTGGAAATAGCAGGTCACAAGAAAGTGACAAACACACAAAAGAAGTAGAGGAAAAATGACAATAGTAAGGATAAGGAAAGAAAAAGCAGCAGTTCCCTGTTGTACATCGGCACAGTTATGAGCGTGACATGAATCAGCCCATATATAATTTACAATTCTACTGTGCTTGAACGAGAAATGTCCCACCTTTGGGAATGGCCTAGAGACACTACAGTCAGTGGCACTGCCCCGCGGGGCCCACTCATTTTCACTACCCAGACAGACACTGACAGAAAAATACAAAAATGTAGAATCAAAGCAGTTTATTCTTTATCCACAATTGCTGACATAGTATCAAAACATTTCATCCCACACAAAGCAAAAGGTTAAAACAACCGATAGAGGGGTCACAGGAGAAATCACATGGGAACATTGTGCTCTAGACGTCTAGAAGTCGTTCATAGGAACAAATTTGCACTTAAACCCAAACGAGAAAAACATCAACAATTGATGCTTATAACAACAGAGAACATGAATAATTTTTCAATAACATCAAAACTAAATTAATAAGACATTTTTAAAGTGTTTGAAATAAGATTATAAGGCAAAATTAAAACTGTTGCAAAGGTATGAATCTATGCCTCCTTTCTTTTCATCTTTCTTCTTTTCTATTAACTGGATCAAGTGTTGAGAGCAACTAGTTCCTATTAATCTTATCCGTTTTACTATCGTATCCATACAACGTGGGGAACTCTGTTTCACAACTTTCCAAAGAGGAAATTTACTTGTTAATCCGGTCCGTACGCTTTGTATAGCAGTCTGTCAAAATGACTTTTTGAGAAATACTGAAAGTTTCAAAGATATCTTCGTACTAGAAATATTCTAAAATGTGAAGAATACAACCCCAGGGGTACCGGTACAAAATGACCCCAGGGTGTACGGATAGGGTTAAGGTATAAAACTTGTGCAAATACACAGGTATTTATTAGCAAAAAAACAAACAAAACAAATGGGCTTACAATTTCTCATGTCCATGCAGTAAAACAGCCAAGATTGAGGTAAATGTTTCCAATTATTTTACACTCTAATCAGCACAATTTAGATCGTTTGGGAAGCAGACTGCTGCAAACTTGCTTATCATTGTCAATCTGAGCTGTCAGAGGGGCATCATCCACGGGAAGGGGGAATCGAGAAACTTGGTAAAATATATCCACCACATAGGGAGTCACACTCACATCTTTTGTGAGCAAAGCGAAAAGCCAAAAGTCATTACACAACAGACGTCAGTCCGGTAAAAAGTGTAAAATTAACGAAATTATTTAAAATTTCGCTATAAATTCGATTCACAGTAAAAAGCACTGAACGTTCACTCATTCTGTATAAACTAAAAATTGATATCACAGAAGTGCATAAATGCACCAGTGGAACATAATTGATAATGACAGCAACATGGACATGCCCCTTCCCAATCATCACATCAGTACCTAAATAACAAAAAACCATTAATCAACATTCTATTTTACAGTACACAACTAGACAAAACAAGCTATTTAATCAAAATATGTAGAATACAAAGCAGGAAATAAGCACCAGCACCTTCATAAATATATAATCATTTTTAATGTAAATAACTAATCATACATCTTTCAAAACGTTCAAGACATTATCATCATAAAAAGTTCATTATAAAAAGGTTTAGCTCTTTCATACAATTCTGAAATTTTGTATGACATCTGAACACCATTGTTTAAATTCAATTATTGCAACACAATGAATCATCTCCCTCCGAAAAAAATAAAGACTCCGAAATTCATGAAAATGCCAGAAAAAGAAAAAATGAAGGCACAGAAAGGTGTAAAAAAAGATTAAATGCTTTTATGCTTTGTGCCAGCTGGCCAAAGTTTCGTCTGTAAGTCTTGCAGTGTGTCTGTTGGTGTGCGTCATCTCCCATTTCTTCATCCACGGTCCAACAATCGTTGTGTCAAACTCATCTTCATCCTCCTTGCCCTGAGGTATAAAAGAAAAATAGTGAAGTCATCTGTACATTTGAAAATAATACAATCGAACTTGATCTAACAACTACCTGTATAAGTCAATCACCTATACTATCAGCCGCTTCCAATTTCCTATCTTCCTTAGTTTTTCCATTATATTGACATTGTGTAAGACGGCCACTTTTCTCCTTGACAGTGGTGGTCATCTTCAACAGTTTTGACGGAAATCAAACAAACAGTGCGATGAAATTCTTTTGAAGCAATGTTATAAAGCCTTGATTCTTAATCTCCGAGGGGCCCTTTTTTGGTGTGAAATCTAAAAGTGACATACACCACACAAAATTGGTAATTAAATCAAAACAAGTGAACCTATTTTGATAGATCTTCATCTAATGAATGAACTTGTGGTGAAAGAGACCTGTTTTAGGCAATTGCAAAACAAACTTGATGTCAAAGTCATTGTAAAGGAATGTGCTCAAGCTGCTGCCAGTGGATCACCATCACAGCAGTTCCGACAGCGAATCACAGGGATCGGCCTCCCGGAGATAAGGAGTTAAGGAACAGGCCGGCCGAGCCTGAAGTTTTTCAAGCCAACTCAACAAACCGCCCACTCTCTCTTCCTAGGCAGAACTCATCTTAGCCTCAAAGTGAAAAACCCCCCCACATGGACAACATTTCTAAGTTATGTTCACTACCTGCAAAGAAGAACATGTCAAAGCTTTCCTTCCACTTGAACTAGCAAAGTGAAACCAACCCGTTCTGTAAACTAATGTGAATACAACTAACTTGTGTTGCACACGCTTAAATTACTTAAATGATTCTACGCAGTTGCAAATACGGTAACACTTTTACCAAACTACTGAAGCTTTCTTTAGAATCAACAATTAAAACACAGATTGCAGCTGCTTCAACACCCTGTACATACTTTCGTTTTCCATTTCTTCCTTGCATTTTGTATATATAGGTGAAGCATCGTGGTGAAACCAGGCGCTGGTCAAAATAATGAAATCAAAGAAATTGACATTTTTCTGACCGTTGGGCGATTTTTTTCTATTTTTCTTTTTTTGGCTCAACACCTTTTATAATCATTTTAAAACGGATTGCTGTGTGGATTTTGCTGAAAAACATCGATTAAAGGCACAAAAAAGTCAATTGTCAGTTTCCGAGGACGCTCAAGCTGTGGAAGTTACCAAACTTTGGCGGTCATTTTCTCCCAAATTTCCCCTTTGAAACCAGGCGACCCTGACCTCTTTCAATCGCAAATATTTTGACTTCTGTGCGACATAGATGGATATTTTTTCCCCCATAAGAAAGGCAAATGAACAGGCTTTAACCCTATCCGTACACCTGGGGTAATATTGCACCCCGGGGTTGTATTCTTCACATTTTAGAATACTTCTAGTGCTAAGATCTCTTTGAAACTTTCAGTATGTCTTAAAAAATCATTTTGACAGACTGCTATGCAAAGCGTACGGATCGGATTAACAAGTAAATTTCCTCTTTGGAAAGTGGTAGCCCAGAGTTCCCCATGTTGTATGGATACGATAGAAAAACACGACGTACAGATAGGGTTAAGATGATACCAATAACCCCATGCCATATGCCCAAAAATTAACGAACGCCTGATTCCACCACGTCGTGACACATATGTGTTATACGACGAGGTGAAATCAGGTGCCCGTCAAGTTTTGAGCATGTGGAATTATTGGTAGCATTGAAAATTGAAAAGCTTATGCATTTGCCTTGCTTTTGATGAAAAAAATTCTGATTTATCTTGAATAGAGGTAAAGATATTTACAATAGAAGGAGGTATGGGTGGCCGGCCTGGTTTCAGAGGTAAAATTAGCAAGAAAATGGGTGCCAAAGTTGGATAACTTCTAAACTTCGAGAGTCCTTGACAGCTGAAAATTTACATGTTGTGTGCCATTAGTCAACGTTTTTCAATAAAACTCACAAGGAAATGTGTTTTTAGATAGACATAAAAGGTGTTGAGCCAAAAAACAAAATTCGATCAAAATTGTCGAACTGGAGTAAAGCTGCCTATTTCTTCGATTTCATAATTTTGACTAGTGCCTGATTACACAACCATGCCTCACATACAAATGAAACTGTCCAAGAGATCTGCCTGTCTAAGATGACCACTTTTCTCCTGGTCATTGAGTGGTGATATTGCACAGGTTGGACTATATTACAAATTATGAACATTGGTATTACATACAAATGTTTTAATTCATTTCATCACAAGCGAAAAAAAATACACATTAGTAAAAACCAGTCCAAAGAACTTTCATGACAGGAGAAGAGCATCTAAAACCATAGTGTTTACAAGAAAAACAAACTATGCAGAGATTTTATTACCCCACTTTGTAAACTATGCAGTGCCAAACAATTCACAAAAAACATTATCCAGGAATAGAAAGAAATTCTGTAGAATAGAGGAAGTCCATGTTTGCTGGGTGCACTGGTGTGGTGTGCTTCTCTTTCCAATCAAATATATTATATCGTCCTTATCTCTCCTCTTTTTTTTCTTAGCTTATTACTCTCTGGTGATAACACCTCTAATCTTCCGCACTTTTATGACCTATTTGTGGAGTATGTGTCGTAAATCTGATACCCAAACAAAAAAACCCAAAAAATCTCTTACTACTGCACCCTATCTTTATTTCAAATACTAAACCACCTACAGTGTAGGGCGCACGATATTCCTTCAGGTGTCCATCTTCTCACCTAAAGGGTATACATAATTCTATACAATAGACAACAAAAAGTTCACTCACCTTCAGCTCTTCATCAGCTTTTGTATGCCGATCAACACTATTGAAACTATTCCAGTCAATTTCCTTGATAGGGTTTTTCTTGGATCTCATCATGATGCCCTGTTTGAGGCCGTAGAAGCCCACTGGTTTGTCTGGTCGCTGCCACCTCAGGTCCAGACTCCAGCGGATGTCATTAGACAGGTTGTTCAAACTGGAAGATTCAAAATGAATAATAATAATAGTAATAATAATACTTGCATTTTTCATCTAGTGGCTAGCGCATATCCATGCTCTGTGCGCTTTACAACAATTATTACTCTAGCAGACCCTAGAACACTCAGAAACATTCTCAGCTTCCCAAGTAGCATACATTCAAACGCTAACAATCTGACACGATATGTCGCTGTCTGTAGCCGAGTACCTATTCCACCTGAGCGAAATGAGGAAAATTTGTGTAAAGTGCCTTTCCCAAGAACACAACTTTGGGCCCCTGATGAGATTCAAACCAATAAACTTACTGTTGTTAGCCCAACAGTTTAACCATTAGGCCATAGACACCACTAACAACTTTCTTCAAACTATGATAATCAGAATGGAAGAATGGAAAAAGCCATAACAGAAAACCACGGGACACCACAATAGAAAATCAATCAACTACAGGCAAAAGTACAACTGCTTGAGTTGTAAAATTCATTGAAACGATTAATTAGTATAGTGAGTAAAAAGAGAAGCTAAATAAAGCTCCAAAGCAAAATTAAAAATAGTATGAGGGAATGCTGGCCTCTGACACATTAAAATGCAACTGATGGACGTCCAAAATGACTCATCATTATGATATTTAGATCTACATTATACGGTGCAACATTAATGTTTGAATGGGCTGAAAGTGGCAAAACAAGTCTTGTCTTACTTGCCTTTTTTTCCCATGAAAAATCAATGTCCTTTTTCACAGGGACATATTGTGTCTTGGGGGATGGTATTTTATTAACAGATGAGATTTTTTTAACAGTTTATCAACATATCTTTTACTATTGGAAAAGACATTTAAATGTTAAAAATGATCAAATTTGGAGGGTACCTTCTGTGAGGTATGAGGTTGTTGATGAGCAACATTCCTCCATAGGGCACTTCACACAGCACCTTGTCCTTGGCCACAGTCACCTCTGTGGAAAATATAAGGGAGACTGAGAATTAAATCTGCGCAGAGTATGTTTGGGGCCTTCCACTCCTCACACTCTTGATCATACTTGCTCTAAAACCATTCACACCATTTTTTAAAATGCATAAATTAATTCAAATAGGGTATATTTAATTGGAAAGAAACATTGGAGAATATGGTAACAACAGGCAAGTCTGATGGAAAGAAAGGCAGAGGCAGACAGAGGGAAAAGATACTGGACAAGTCGACAACAGGGCTGGGAGCAGCAAGAACAACAGACACCATTGTTGCAACGCAAGAGAGATGGAAGTGGAGGTCCATGATCACCCACGCCAGTCAGCAATGCACTGGAGGATGATGAAGATATATTTAAGGGAGTTCTGTTAGCTCAGTTGATATCATGCTGGACAATGGAGCAGATGGCCTTGGTTCGAATTTCAGACTGGGCGTTCTCGAGCTGGGATCACTTTGTGGAGTTTTCAAGGCTCTCAACCCATTTGGTGTAGTCCTTACAGAGATGGACATTAAATTTAACAGATGTATTTTATTTCTTATTGGATCGAGTCCAAACTGTTACTTGAAAAAGGAACAATGTCATTGAAAAAGGTGTCAACAGAAAATGTCTATTAAATCAAAATGACCATCAGTTTTCATACAAACAAAAGTCATTGATCAGGAATGTTACACTTCAAGGATCTGTAACAGTGGTTGGTATATAAAAAAACAACCACTCAGTCTGTCAGTGTCAGGGTGCTGCAGACACTTCAAGAATTTTAGTTTATAATTTTTTCATACACCCTTTTCAAAAGAGGGCAGGCCCTGAGCAGAATGTGAGTTTTAGTTCCAGTAAGAGTTTTAAGGCACTTTCAACACAACAAGGTCACTAAGTGTAAAAAATTAACAGCATTACTAAAGAGTAATATACACGTAAAGAAAAGAAAGAGGGGAGATAAGGTCGTACGAATACGAGTGCTAGAGATTAGAGATGTTACAAGCAAGCAACATACAAAGAAAAGAAGGAGGAAAGGTAAAGATGATCAATGTTTGATAGAATTGATAGGAAAGAAGGAAGGAACCACACCAGAGCACCTGCCAACCACCCACAAATAGATGTTGGATAACAAAGAAAGAGCAAACCACACCAGAGCACCAATCAACCACCCACAAGCGGAATGTAAAACCCTGAGACAAGATAGCACATGCCAAATAATTTTAAAATCACAAATCACAAAAAGTTTGTAATTGTCATCAGATGAGATCATTTTACTTGTCTCATAGATGATGTAACTTTGCCAAAATTGAAACATTCCATTTTTATAGTGATGTTATTCAATGTTTAAAAAAATAATTGGAAAAATTAGAAAGTAAAATTTAGTAAATTTTGAAAATGTACAAATCCCCAAATTTAGAAATTTTTTTTATTGCAGTTTCTTAGTCTGTGGTGTACGTTGAATGTTCAAACTTTAAACGTCAAAAAAAAAAAAAGGAGAAAAATTACGTCATATGGGTACAATTTGTTAAAAAAATTAAAGAGTTTTCTCTTTCAACTGAAAGATTTTGTTTTATGGCCGTTGTACATTTTAACAGCTTGCCGACCATATATGAGTCTGAACGAACAGTGAACAAAAATAAAACTATGTTCATGACATCCACCTGAATGGTAACAAAACTGCACGTACCCAGAGAGTCCTCGATGTCCTTCTCACTGAGCTCTACGTACCAGGTGTTGCCCCAGCAGCAGGTGTGTCTGGCTATCTTGCCCGTCAGGTGACCGCCAGACACTACCTACAGGTCAGACAAGAGCAAAAATACATTATATAAAACAAGAAAAAAACAACATATACCACCAGGAACTACATTTGGGAAAAGGTCTCAAACAAGACCAAGGCACTACAATACAAGCCTTGTAAAGACTTCAACACTTTTCCCATGGACAGAGCTGGTGTGCCATTTCCGATCTAATAAAAGCAAACAACTTACATACATTCCCATCAGTATTTGCCACCAGTGTGCTTTGCATTTATGAGTATAAGCCTTGCCAGTGGTAGTCGTGGCTTCCAGCTTTGCAAAGCGAGTAGAAACAGTGCCCATTGACTGGATGGGAAAACTACATCTTGCTAAGCATCGATGTACATGTATAGATCAAATTGTCCAAGACAGTTGCCCAATTTTGAGGAAAAATACAGATCAGTGATGACTCTGGGGATTTTTTAGTGACTGTTTTACTGCGCTCGAAACTACAAAAGGTCATATGAGTGGACAGGACACATTAAACATTTTCAGTTTGGTTGGAATCGATTTTAAATTTAGCTCCAGTGGCGCCGAAATCTACTCTTTTATTGATTTTGGACCACTCAGGAATCTTTAACGTGCCAGCTTGCACATGGGACCTTTGACTTTGAGATTTTTCGCCCTTGTCCAAGAAGGCTAGGCGTTAGATCTTACTTCCTAAGATCAGGGGTGTGGCTGGAAGACAACAGTAAGGAACCAAGAAGTAGCAGCAGAAAGGTTGCAGAAAGAGTCAGGAGCACAGAGAAAGTAGCGACAAAAGCAGACAACAGAACATGGTTAGTAGAGAGCAGGAAAGGAGGTGAAAGGAGAACTTTTAAACAAGGAAATTTTTTGTCACTGTCGGGTTTCAAACCTAGGACTTATTGCATGAGAGGCAAACACCGTGAACTCTAGACCACGAGAGCACACCCCCCCCCCCCCCCAGGGTGATGACTTGATACAGATCAGAAAATCTATAAAACAAAAACCAAAACAGAAGAGTCCAAACCTCCATGCAGCCGTTATTCTCATTAGCGTCCAACAGAGGGATCCAGGCAGCAGGCTGAAGGACACTGTACGATTCATTGTCCAGGTAGGCGCTGTCTGAAACACAATACGTGGAATTTTAACCCATTTGTGATTCACCACCCACTACAAGTGTGGGAGGTCAAAGGATTTTCAATACAACAGGACCATATTTAGGTATTCAATACCTTGAGCCACCATGAAGAATCACAGAAACCAATGATAGCATAAAAATTTAAGCCCAAACTTTGTATCGTTCAAACTTTTTCAAAAAGAGCCAAACAGACTGTTGAACATGAGAATTTGAGTTGAGCATTGCCACTTGCCACATTATCATATTTTACATGTACATGCACAGCCAAGAATGAAGTTACAGAAGGAAAATACCTTTGTTCCAGGATATCTGGTAAACAACAAAAAGTGAGTCCAAGGCCTGTACTCAGCAATATTATGGTTGAGACATCTTGTGAGAACAACACCTGTGGTGCAAGCCTTGCTAGTGATGGTCGTGGCTTCTCATTTTGTAAAGCTAATGGAAAGGGTGCACATTTATTGGACGCTTTTAGTATGAGTTTTACTGCACTTGCAACACAAAAAGGTCATATAAAAGCTAAAGATTAACGGTGTTACAAAACAGTAACAAGCATATACATTGTACAAGAAGGAGGAGAGATAAGGACAATAGATGTTTGATAAGAAAGAAGGAACAAACCACACCAGAGCACCCACCAACCACCCACCTTGCCAGTGATAGTTGTGGATTCTAGCTTTGTAAAGCCAACAGACAGGGTACACATTTACTACTGGATGGGGAATTACATCTAGCCAAATATTGATGGATTCTTACACTTTTAAAGAATCTGCCACCGACACAAACAATGAGGTAGACAGAACATGACATGTAACATTGTGATAGACTCAATGCTACACTAAAGAATATTTTTATGCTAGAACAGAAAAAAATACTACACACCATGTCCAACATTGTAACTTTGTGTCCACTCAAAACGTGGCCATTCAATAGAGAGGAAATTGGCCCCCCAAAATGTGGTACCCTGTCTTACATTCTCCGTAAGCTCCTGAAACAAAACTGCATCAACCCCACCACATAGCTAGACATTCACTCACCCTGATGCCAAGGCACAGTGGTCGCCTCGTTTTGCGGTGTCTTGGTCCGGAGGTTCCACACTGGATGACCCATGATCTCTGGACCAATCAGCTGCTCCACCACATTCAACAAGCGCTCGTTGGACCACAAGGCCTGGAAGCTCTGAGGACCCATGTTCATTTTGAAAACAAAATTATTTGATGACGCAATTAGCATCATTAGGTCATGTTCAAAGTAAAAATCTAAAAGATTAGAGCATTATTCAGGTAAGAGCTCTGTTGCGAATGCATGAGTCTCTGTTTGATGGCACTATCGATATTACTGCATACTGTCATCCAGCTGTTCTGATCCTTTAAGCCCAAATATTTTGAATTCTTTTCTTTTTTACAGCAGTTTCTATCTTTGTGGAATGCTCAAGAAATATCTTGTTAAAATTCAAATTCTAACTGTTGATAAAAGCAAAACAAAATACATACTTCTGGCATAATTGTTACAAGAATGAAACAGTTTTTTTCTCTCTGCTGAAAACTGTTGCTTTCTTGACTTAATACACTTGAACATATGTATATGTGAGTGTGTGTGTGTGTGTGTGTGTGTGTGTGTGTGGAAACAGATTTTAACATTAGTTACATTGTTAAAAAAGAAGAAGACGCAGATCACACTACGGAACCCATCAACAAACACTTGTTGGATCAGAAATCTCTTAGCACAAGTCTCTTTTGAGCACGATTGTAGACTTAACAGGATGATGAACATCATCACATCATGTTCTCAGGTAAATAAACAGGATTACAATGACAGCAGCATAGAATAATACAAAATCCACCAGCAAACAAATTGAAGTCTATTTTTGCTTAATGTTGATTAAAATTTGGGGGATAAGTTGGAGAAGCTGGGGGTATATGAATGTTTAACTTTGGTCTACTTTTTGCAACTGTTTTCACAATCACTATTTATCGCGGTTCCAAATGAAATGGGAGCAAAAAGATTCCTTTCAAACAATAAAATCATCTGGAGGTGTTTGCTTCTGGGTCTGAGTGAAGAGAAATACATTGACAAGATAACTGCCATACAGTGAGAATAGTGCTGAAACAAAGGAAGACACAAAGAAGGAAGACGCAAAGACAGAAATTTACGAGAGGGAAAGAAAAGAAGTAAGACATTAACAATGACACCCTCCAACAAGAGTGAGAGGTCAAAGGACTTTCCTCACTACAAGACCATCTTCAGACTTGCCAACTTTTTCAAAAACCAATCAGGGGACATCCAACGCCATAACATCAGATTACGTGACAACAAACACAATTACATCAAGTGGAACTGAATTTGGTGTAGTGCATGTAATGTAAAGTAAGACTCTCAAATTCCTAATCTCTGAATCAGGGGACAGTCCCAGGAAATACAGGATATTTGGCAAGCCTGCCTGCTATTATGAGTGCTAGAGTTCATTTTTTTTTTTTTGGTAAAAGTTTTACAGCACTTGCAATGCAATTAGGTCATATAAGTGCTGAAGATTATAGTTGTTACAAGAAAGTAACAAACACAAAAAAGAACAGAGATAAGAAGACAGATGTCCTCTAGAAAAGAACAAGCAAACCACACCAGAGCACCCACCAACCACCCACTTTCAGATCAGGTCAGCAATAACAATGAAGACAAAGTAAAAGGTGTAAACCACACGTGAGCATTCCCCTGGGGCCCACTTTTGAAGTTTCCTACCAAACTAGCCAAAATCAGAAGTGTTCATTACTCGTTCCTCATCACTGTATTCATATAACTCGTTCCTCATTACTGTATTTATAACTCGTTCCAATTACTGTGTTCATAACTCATTCCTATTACTGTGTTCATAACTTGTTCCCTATTGCTGTGTTCATAACTCGTTCCTTATTACCGTGTTCATAACTCGTTTCTCATTACTGTGTTCATAACTTGCTCCTTATTACTGTGTTCAAAACTCGTTTCCCATTAGTGTGTTCATAACTCAATCCTTAATACTGTGATCATAACTCAATCCTCATTACTGTGTCCATAACTCCATCTTTCTTTCTGTTTTACCATTGGTTTTTTTCCTCCAAATTGCAGTCTTTATATAAGTTGTTCCTTATTACGCCATTCATAACTTGCTCATCAAAGCAGCCTTAACATGTTATTCCACATTGCAGCCTTTATAAGCTGTTCCCTAATGCTGTGTTCATAATTTGAAACAAGCAACGTACAATGTTATTTGTTCAAAGGAAAGGTTTCCACAACGTGAGTTGGACAACATATAGGAAACTGCGAATTCATGAGAGTAAAAATGAGATTACTGAACAAGTATCATTAATCAATATCATGAAAAATTAATTTTAAAAAAAAAGATGAATTTACAAAAAGGAATTCTCATTCAAAAATTTAAAAAAGAGATACCAGAAACAAGGGAAAAAATGACAACAAACTAAAAGCATGGATCACCTTTCTCATGTGTCCTTGGGTTTTAAAAAGGAGGATATTGGAACCAGGGAAGTCCTTTTCCAAATATGCTAACCTTTGTAAGAACCCATGCTCCTCATACAAACCTGAAAGCAGTACAGTCATCCATGTGACACCAAAATGACAAACAACTTTAGATGAGCTAGAAGTCAAAAATAGGATTGCAAGTTTGATTTGTTTGGCAGTAAAACAACAGTTGAGTTACTTACACCAGGATCTCTGCTGCTCAAGGAGCAAATGGCCGAAATTGTGTTCTGCATCTGTTTACGTTCTATTGCAATAGATTCATTAAAAACACTTCTAGCTGTACAGGAGCTCCCCACTAGCTTCTGGTATGTTTTAAACTGGTCAAGAAGGTGAGGGTTGAAATAATTATTGATCTGTCCCTTCAAGAAGAACAACGAAGTTTCTCAGAGTGTACAAGTGAAAAAAGAAAAAGTACAGCATAAGAACCATGTATGTCTCTTCAGGAGCAAAAATGAAACCTCTCTGGCGTGGAAGGTCTTTTTTTCATTGCATGTGTTGCACTGCAGCCTAAAGGTGGAAAGAAGAATTGCTTGCTTTACAGTGGATATTTTTCAGGACTCCAGCTGTCACACGTACAATAGAAACTTGGTTAGAGCAGCACAAACAAATATAATAATATATTGACAAAGGTGAAATGAAAGTCTCCACAAGAAGCAAAGGCTGGACATTGCAAAAAAAGAAAAAAAGAAGGCAATTGTCACAAAGTAAAGCACACCCAACAGACAAAAGCAAGCACAACGTTTCCTTCCTCCTGTGGGGGAAAAAACAACACATCTGGTGGTCACAAAGAAACCGCAAAGAAAGAAGCAAAAGGGTAGAAAAGCAAGGCACGGTGTCTAGTGTCTATGTCACCTGGGCTAGTTTCCCTTGTTTATGGAGGATGACATTGGTTCCTGGAAATTCTTTTTCAAGATGAGTCAGTCTCTGAAAGAGACTCTTGTCCTTGTGTAGATCTGGAAAAACACCATACAGGTGTTCAAGAGGTAAGGAATTGCAAATCAGAGGTGAGTCAATTAAGTGAGTGGTCAAGGCTTATCCTTTTTATTCACATGCATCCCTTTGCTAAACTTTGCCATGGAAATAAAGCATCTCACCACTACACTACCGAACTTTGTAGCTGGTTGTAAGGATGTGGGGCGAAAAAGAATAAAAATCATTAGTAACAGAGATCCTCGTGAAAATAACTAGAACCACATGACTTGGAAACTAATATACAACATTGCTAAGCAGTGAAACAGACATACTCATAAAGGGTATTTTCCTTTAAAAAGAGCTTGATCTATATAAGGTGTTATCATGAAAATACTTTTGAATTCATACAAACCTTGCGGGTAAAAGTTTGTAAAAAATTAATATAGAAAGCTTATGAATAAAGAGAGAAAATCTGCTGTGGACACACCCTATAAGAAAGCAGTAATGGCCCTTGAAACACAATAAGGTCATATAAGTGCCGAAGATAAGGTGTTACAAGACAGTAACAAACACAAAAATAGAAGGAGGAGAGATCAGGATGATACATGTTTGACAGGAAAGAAGGAGCAAACCACATCAGAGCACTTGTGAACCACCCACCTGCTGGGGGAATAATTAAGCACTTTAACTTTAACTACACAGTTGTTTTTTAGTTTTAGTAAGAGTTTTACAGCACTTGCAACACAATAAGGTCATATAAGTGCCGAAGATTAGAGGTGTTACAAGGGTGTAACAAACACAAAAAAGAAGGAGGGGAAATAAAGACGATAGATGTTTGATAAGAAAGAAGGAGCAAACCACACCAGAGCACCCGCCAACCACCCATGACAATAGTTCACAACCGCTTAAAAGAAAACAACAAACAATAAAAACAACAGCAACAGAAATCTTTCTGTAAATAACTACCACAACATACACTCAAAACTGGAACCAAATGTGTAAAATCAGTAAGCACGAAACATGTATTCGAAACATGTCTTTTATCTCCTCTTAAAAAGACTAGATCTGCATAAGGTCTATACAATATCAATAAAAAGGTAAATCAGAGGCTGTACTTTCTGAGGAAACTTAGGTCTTTCAATCTGAATCCATCCATCCTTCTGATATTCTACACCACCACAATAGAAACTTTGATGAATTTTGGTATCACTTGCTATGGTAGCATTTTGGGAAGGCAGAACATCATAAAAATAAACAAGTTTGAGAGGGAGAGAGAGGGAGAGAGAGAGAGAGAGAGAGAGAGAGAGAGAGAGAGAGAGAGAGAGAGAGTGTTTTACGGAGCGGGTTGTTCCAGAACGTGAGACATGTATTTACTAATGTCCTGTCCTGTCGTGCGTATGCGTGAGTGCACCTAACCTTTGTGACATCTACTGCCATTGTTAACGACCGAGGTCACAAATTTCTCCCTACGAGATGAATAAAGATTGTCATTGTCATTGATATTAAATCATTTAAACTTTCTTCCGAACAACAATCATCGTTCACAACCACTTAAATACCAACGTTAATGTCTGACCTGAGGAGACAAAAGACACAGACTGACCTTTGATCTTCCCCGCCTTGTAGAGCCACTGGGCCAGGTCCTCCACCAGTTTCTCGATATCTTTACGGCACGCGTCCAGTTCCTCTTTCTTGAAGAACTCAGGAACGATGAGGTAGCCCTGAGGAAGGCACAAAATAACGAATACCGTAAAATAACAGACCTCGCTTCAATTTGTATTGCTATGAAAAGGTGGGGTTTTATTTTAAAGGATATAGAAAGTGGATATTTCTGGGTGGATTTTTACAGAAAAATGTTGAACAAAGGTACAAAATGCGTAAATTTGCAATTTCCAAAGACTCTCAAGCTCTGGAAGTCACCAAACACAGGTTGGTGGGTGCTCTCTTGCGGTTTGTTCCATTTTTCTTGTCAAACATATTATATTGTCCTTATCTCTCCTCCTTTTTCGAGTTGTTTGCTACTCTCTTGTAACACCTCTAATCTTCCGCACTTGTATGACCTGATTGTGTTGCAGGTGCCGTAAAAGTCTTATGAAAACAAAAATGATATTGAAATTTTCTATTGAAACTACATGTACAAGACTTTGTTTTCTTTGAGCGAGAGTCAGCAGAACATTAACATGCTAACAGTATCACTGCATGGGAACAATGAAGGAAGTTTTTTTCCTTCTGTTTAATGAGTTTTCCGGCATTTGCCATACAAATAGTTTAATTTAATTTTAGCAGAGGTTTTACGACGCTCGGAACTGCATAAGGTCATATAAGCGCCAGAGGATTAGAGGTGTTACAAGAGAGTAACAAACATAAAAAAGAAGAAGGGGAGATAAGGACGATAGATGTTTCATAGGAAAGAAGAAGCAAACCACACCAGAGCACCCGCCAACCACCCATCAACACAAATATATCACATAAATGTTAAAAATAGGGGGTGTTACTACAAAGTAACAAAGAAAATGAGGAAAGCTAAGGACGATAAATGTTTAATAATAGGAAAGAAGGAGTAAACCACACTAGAGCACCCACCAACAACACACAGAGAGGAGAATAACAGCAGCATATTAATCAAAATAATGAACACACACCTCAAGAACCCACCCTAGAAAATACCTTCCCCCATCTACCCC
>NW_004797744.1:105172-121408 GCF_000002075.1 Aplysia californica
CCAGCCGCCGTGGCCGAGAGCGCGACAAGCGGCAAAGATAGTGATAAAACTGACAAATTAGGGTCTCTTTCTCTCCTCACCATAAACGGATGAGAGAACAAATATAGTAAAATTGCATATGGCAAGAAAGTGTAATTTGTGCTGATTACAATGGTGTATAATATACAGTGATCTGAATAATCTATTATCAAAAGGTTCGTGATCCTGTTGCAAGATCGATCCAGCAAATGCACGGACAATGGCATGGCCATGAGGAAACTCTTCGCAAGGAAGAACGATGTGCGGCTGATCCCTCCAACGAAGACAGCTTTAGAAGAACATGTCAAGAGGGGAGTGCATCGAGGTGGACATGTGTGGGGTCAGATACTTTTGCCAGCACCAGAGCTCCCTCCACCAACCAACTAGGGTTGGTCAATGACTGGAGGACATTACACACCAAACTGGATCAGGCTATCCGAGGCAGCTCACAGATGCACTGAGCTACCAGCTTACAAGTGCCATTTATGGTGTGTGAAGCTCTGCAAATGCAAGAAGGCTGCCCTCTGGTGAGTGAAGGGGACTGCACGTGACGATGAGTCCACGACATACATGTACTTGTTGCAGTGCTGAACTTGTTAACATGACACTGTTTATGTACATGCATCTTCAATACCTATATCTACCTAGCCTCAGATACCAGACCATTAAAGAATGTCAGTATACACCTAGCCTCAGAAATTTGACCATGTAGCATGTCAGAATGGTACCTAAGACATTTACAGACTTAAGACTTTTACACCCATTTAATATGCTTTCAAAATTGAGTCGATAGTGTCGTAAAACACATACTCAATCAATCAATCAACATGCTTTCATATAATCATTCTTTTCAAAGTATCGTGTTCAATCTAACATTATCCAATATCAGTTTATATAACAGAGTGTGAAAGATAACATTACGTTGAAATTGGTGCCACTGAATTGTGCATTGGATTGTGCATTGGATTCGACTTGTGCATTAGAATTGTGCATTTGATTTAGATTTGTGCATTAAAATTGTGCATTAGATTGTGCATTGGATTGTGAAATTGGTATCATTCGATTCCTTGCCCCCAAAAACATACATTTAGACTCCAAAATAGATTGAATAGCAGCATTTGACCCAGAGATAATGGCAAATGTAGATTTCATTTTGAAATCCAATATGGCGGCCCATTGGTAAAAATACGCTATGCAGATTGATACTATTGAATTTTTTTACCCAAAATTCATACATTTAGATACAAAAATGAAGTCAATAGCAGCATTTGATCAAGAGATAATCGCAAATGTAGACTTCAAATGACGGCCATTTTGAAATCCAATATGGCGGACATAAAGAGAGAATTCCAAGTGGCCCAATATCTGAAAATGTTTGCAATATGTTAATGTACATTTGTGCCAAATTTGGTGCTTGCATCACAAAGTGCACAATCCATTTGAATATTTGGGCTAAACCGCCCCACTAAAACAGCCCTGCCCCGGGACCGTCTCCCCCTCAACTGCGCATGTTTTAAACGTAGTTTACTGGCAAGTCAGCACGACAACGCATACATTTCGCCGAGAAGTAGATAAGGGCAATAGTACCATAGTAATATAATTATAAGAGAAATGTTAAGATCGGAGCATAATATGGAAAGCCAATAATAATAATAATAATAATAATAATAATAATAATAATAATAATAATAATAATAATAACAATAATAATAATAATAACAATAATAATAATAATAATAATAATAATAATAATAATAATAATAATAATAATAATAATAACATTAAGCTAATAAGCTATATATCCATGCGCAACAGCATGCTCTATGCGCTTTCCCAGTATAACCCCAGCAGACCAAAGAACGCTCAAAAACATTCTTGTTTTCACGGGAAGCATACAGTGCAAGCAGACGTTAAAGAGCTCAACAATTACAAACAAGCAGTAACAAATTGACAACATCTTTTGTGCCATCTCTATAGCATAGCTGGGTAAAGCGTCCGCCAACTACGACCTCGGTTGATAGATGACAGAAGGAAAATAATTACCCTGCCCGTATCCACCTCGCCTTCCAGAACGAACAATGTATACCTTCTCAAAGAACTGTTTGATCTGGACGTTGGGCAGCTGTCCCGGCTTGGGCTCTGCGGGCTGTTCTGGCATTGCTCGGATGTCGAACACTTCCGGATAGTCCGTCTCGCTCAGACCTGACACCTTCTGAGACATGGTGCTTCAGGGCAACGGTTCGAATCTAGAATCGAAAAGCTCCTCGAACAATAGTTTCCTTCTTCTTCTTCTTGTCTCCTCCTTTTCCCTCGATCACGTAAACCCGCACCCCCGTTGACCAGGCTAATGTCGTCGAGTGCGTATAATTCAAGAGCACAGATTTATTAAGACTATCACGTCACCTGGAAGTCTAGAGCACAGATAGTCAGATTTTAATTCTGATTATTTGCGATGATTTTAACACATCTGTTCTTCAAAAGGAGAAAACAGACAATTCTGTGGACACGAGGATTTCAAACTGTAGGTCTCACACACACGCACACACCTCACACAATTCGGCTATTCTTTAACGGTGGGAACATGAACAGAAACACGATGACTTAAATAATAAGCCTGCGTTCGTTAAATCACGAGTTAAATAGGACTAGTCTCACACAACGCAACCCACAAGCCGGAAAAAAAACCCACACATTCCACGTGAAACAGTTTAATAAAGAATTCTCATTAAAAAACGCCTTACACTTTATCAGCACATCCGCCGTATGGAATAGAAATCTAATTAAAAAACAGACAAAAACAAACAAACAACCACCACAGAAGTAAAACTACGGTACTCTTGACTTTGTTCACGGGGGGTGGATCCCAAGGTCGCTGTAATGGACTGGTTTAAGTCGTGCCATCTTCCAGTTTAAATGCGTCATTAAGAAAGAGGTTATCTTCAAAGACCTTCCTATCTCTAAGAGCTGGGCAAGCAGTTATGACTTACCAAATTGGCCATTAATTGATGAACAGACAACAACAGTCGCGACTCTACACAGTTTAATCTTTTCTGACAAGAAGTTATCGAAGCACCGAAACGTTGACGGCCCAAAGCACGAGAGTGTTCACAGAAAAAGAAAATGTGGGTTCACCAAAACAAAACGAGAGTCCTTTTCCGTTGTTGTAACGGTTTTACGGCACTTGTAACAAAATTAGATCATACAAGTGCGGAAGATTTGAAGTATTACAAGGGGGTACTAGTAGCATACTCAAAAAAGGAGGAGGAGGTATACGGATAGAAATGATAAATTCTTATATATATATTTGATAGGAAAGAAGGAGCAAACCACACTAGGTGACCTGTCAACCACCCACAACAAGGGCCTTCAGTTTGACTTCAAATATTTCAGGGGAATAAACATATACGACTGTCTTGGATAGAAAATCGATTTGGCAAAGCAAAGGGAAAGAAAATGGCCGCCACATGAGATTGAGGCCGAAGCAACTGAAAAGTTCGCAAATATCATCTTTCAGTTTCACCGGAAGGAGGAAACTAAGAGCCTTGTACCGTTTCCCTAATAACTCACAATTATACGCAAAATCCTTCTTCTTCAGAACATATTTTTGTACATTCAATTTTGCGAGGTAGCCTGCTGGAAACACTAGGTGGGAGACGCACAGTCATGAACCAAAAATACAACCCCAAAACCGTAAAATATCAACTTTAAAAAAACCACACATCAATCTCATGTTTCATTCTTTTTTCTGTCACAAAAATGTACCAACATTTCCTACAGTCGTATGTAAACAAAGGTATTTCTTAATTAATCTTCTTTCGGAGATACCCTTCTTGATATCCGTACAATGTTTTTGTTTCAAGTACGTGTTTTACAGCACTTGCAACTCAACAAGGTCGTATCAAGAGATGAGAGATGTTGCAAGAGAGTAACAAAAACAAAAACGGAGGAGGAGAGATAAGAGCGACAGATGTTTGATAGGAAAGAACGAGCAAACCACACCAAAGCACCCGCTAACCACCCGCAAAACCCGAGCAGAGAGTAAAGTATAACCAATAAATGACTTAGCAAAGTGAAAAACCACATACTGTGGGTCGGTGTCATATTTCTGCATACATAGCAAGGAAAGACAACCGTCAATGCAAACAAAAACGCATGTTTGTTTCTTTGACCCAAACCATACTTGCCAAACACCCACAGGGGGCTCTCGTGGCCTAGAGGTTAAGGTGTTGGCCTCTCATTCAAAGGTCCAGGGTTCGATTCCCGGTAGCGACCAAACAAATTTTCTTCTCTAAAATTGTCTCCTTTCACATCCTTTCCTGATCTCTAACAATGTTCTGTTGTCTGCTTTCATTTTCATTTTCTGCCCCCACCCCCTCACATCCTTTGCCCCCTCCTCTGGGCTCCTGACTCTTTCTGCAGCCTTTCTACTGCTACTCCTTGGCTCCTCCTAACTGCTGTCTTTCTGCCACACCCCTGATCTTCTGGTAGGAAAGATCTACACCTAGCCTTCTCGGACAAGGGCGACAAATCTCGGAGGGCCCGTGTGCAAGTTGCGCACGTTAAAAATCCCTTGGTGGTCTAAAATCGATAAGAGTAGGCTTCGGCCGCCACCCGGGCAAAATTCAAAATTTCCTACCAACGAAAAAGTATTAGGTGTGTCCCGCGCGCTCATATGACCTTATGCAGTTGCGAGCGCCGTAAAACCCTATACTAAACAAACAAACAAAACACCCACACATATAATACGTTTGTGATTCTCCTTTTCCCATTCAAATCCCGGACATTTCTCATTTCTTGTAGGCCTAAGGGGAGGAATGTATTCGTCAGAGGTTTTTGAAACGCTAGGGTTCGGAAGACCAAGTAAAAATAGATCATTTCAAAAGGCTCCCACGCTTAAACACAAGCACCTGCAGAGCAAAACAATAATGAGTATGCACCGAAGCCTGACAAAGTTGCTTACACGTTGGCTGCACCCTGAATATAAGCACATGTATACATAATATGTTCTATATAATATATGTTATATTATAACATGTACATCGAGGGTTCAGTTTAAAAAAACCCGTATGCCACATTTGTCTCAAATCGTGGTTTTTTGTGTGGTTTTTAAAAAATACTTTTTTGCTTTTCTATGGCCACAGATCTTTCAATGTCACATAATATATTTATCTTTTCGATGTGAGGATCGGACGGCAAATTTTTATCTATAGTCCGACCTTCACATCGAAAAGATGGAATCTATGTGACGGAGAAAGATCTGCGATCACGGAAAACAAATCCATTTTAGGTGGGAAAAAAAAAGTGGCATGCGGATTTCTTCAACTGAACCGTCGACATGTACACAATTTTCGCAACTCTGACGTTGACGCTTTCCGAATAAAAAAACAACCCCTGCTCTAGCGGGGCAGCTTGACTCGGAGGGGAAAGAAAGAGCGGCCTATAAGACCACGACAAGTGCTAAAAGTTCACACCACGTGGGAAATTTTTTAAAGTTTTCGTTAGAGCTCTCTCAGGCGTCTCTAGAATAAAAACCACAATCACAGACGAGTCATTGCACTCTTGACTATGAAATAATATTACTTGCCCCGAAATCTTTTTCAGTCAACCCCCCCCCCCCCCTCTTTTGTTCCCGTTCGAAATACTGTTTGCTGACGTGAGGTGTATAATGATAACACAACAGGTCTAACAACATTTTCGAAAGCCTCACAGAAAAAAAACTCTGCTATGTTATAATCGCCTGTGAAACTTACGATGAACAGACAGACAGACAAACAGACAGACAGACAGACAGACGAAGATGCAAGAAGAAAATTACAGGGATTAAACTAAATTTCTATCCTGCCTAAACGAAAATCACAAACTGGGCACAGATTTCGAGGGAAAAAAAGGGTAGGGCGTGGGGGTGAGAGCTTTGGATTACCGAAAAACGGCCAGAGCCATACAATAATAATAAGAATAACACGGGGTGCCCACTACGGCTGGATCGGGCCGATCGCCAGACTCGGTCGCCTGAAACTGAAAACAAGCACGTTTGTTTTTTAGGCGACCGAGTCGGGCGACCGGAGGGATCGGCCGATCCCATCCGTAGTGGGCACCCCGCATAAGACCAATACAAGTACCAAAACTTGTGACACGGCCGCGGTGAAAAAGCTCGCCTCGGACATAGACTCTAGGCAATACATGGTCCCCTCAAAATCTTCCACCGTTTCACCTTGACATATTATGGGACTCAGGTGAGGAAATAGGTCGATGAGAGCCCGGAGATTCGCCAACAAAAATAGAAGAAATCTGGGCCTGATAAGAAAGACGTGCGGACGAATAGTAGTTAGCAAAATAAGAGTAAAGGTGAAAGAAGAAAAGTAAAATCGTTTTCCAGTTTGGTAAAAAGTTTGGTAAACATTTTAAGGCGCCAATAACTACATAAAGTCACAGGAGCGCGTGAGACACACGATGCTTGTTTTTATGTTAATTGAAAGTACATCTTGGTTTTACTTTGCAAGTCAGAATTGTTGAAGTATCTAGAAATGTACAGTAAAAATTCAGTTTTAAAAACAGCAATTCACATTCGAAACGTCTAACCAGACGCTATCAGTTTAAATAATTAGAATTTCGGGGACGATCTGTTTCAACCTAGCCTATCAGGGCCAACTTGTGCGTTCAGCAGAAAGTTAGACATTTATTCAGCACAAAATCGACAGATGTTTGAAAGGTAAAAAATGAGCAAACCCCACCAGAGCACCTGCAAACCAACCACAAACCCATGATGACCATCCCCAATGAATTTTGGCGCAAAAGAGCTTTATTTGGCCTTTTGTTGGAATAAA
This sequence comes from Aplysia californica, assembly GCF_000002075.1. Lineage (NCBI taxonomy): Eukaryota > Metazoa > Mollusca > Gastropoda > Aplysiida > Aplysiidae > Aplysia > Aplysia californica. The sequence continues at coordinate 112,015 of NW_004797744.1, forward strand.
GAGATCCCCACGAGATAATCGAACTAGCGTCCTTAGTACAACCACTGCACACAACACAGACACCACTGTGGCATCCGTCAAACACGATACGTGTTACGCACACAGTGAGTGACCAACTTTTCTAAAGTAAGCGTTTTACGCCTCCATCGACACAGTTAAATGAGATAATTTAGGAGGCCACGCAGCTTCCGACCCTGCCTGTCAGAGCCAACTCAGTCTGAGACTAGAGAGATACGACGTGCCAGAACAAAGACCGAAGACCGATGTACAGGATAACAATTCTTTAAAAATACTTCTCCCCACACGCGAACGCCTATCCGCTATACAACCTATATGCCAGGAGGCCTATTTGACAGTAGTTCTGGAGATAAAAATTCAAAATAGAATAACAATTCCGTTTCAGTTCTTATCTATTTTGGGGATCGTTTGAAAGAGGAAAACAACGTCCCCAGATTTTACCTGAACGTCCTCATTTCTAACTTATATTTGGGGCGCTGTTTATCACTTTGTCTCCCAAACCATCTTCAAGCTTTCTTTCCTGTAACAGTTTAACAGCACTTTCAACAAAAGTGTATCAAATGAGTGCCAAAGATTAGAAGATTTGCAGTGCTACACAGAGAGTAAACACAAAGAAAAGAAAGAGGGGAGATATGGACGATACAATATGTTTCATATGGGGAAAAAGGGAACAAACCACACAAGAGCACCGGAAACCACCCTCAACGCCCAGGGACTGCCCAGTTTGTCACAGGCCCAGTTAGTCACAGGCCCACTATGAATTTAATTTAATTTTTCAATTTTCTTTAACGAAAGAAAATTCATTGTTGAAACTTTACAGAGTAATTTAAATTCGCTTTGATTTGCATACAAAAAGGAAGAAATATTGAACAACACAAACTGAATCGGCATTTTAGAGGGACTTTAGGGCCTGAGACTAACTGGCATGCCTCCAAACGCTCGACACCGAGGATACCGGAACTAAAGCTCTCTAAAGATTTATTTTGGTAGCCTCGCTCGACACCCATGAAGATCATCCCCAGTGACTTTTGGCGCTAAAGACCGTCACACGAAAACTCGGCCTCGACTTGACATCCTGTCCAAAGGATCGAAAGGTCAGAAACCTGGCCTGCCTTAACCGCGCGCCCCGACCTTGGTCTGATAAGAGAAGCGCGGGCACACACACACACACACACACACACACACACACACACACACACACACACACACACACACAGAGAGAGAGAGAGAGAGAGAGAGAGAGAGAGAGAGAGAGAGAGAGAGAGAGAGAGAGAGAGAGAGAGAGAGAGAGAGAGAGAGAGAGAGAGAGAGAGATTACAGGACAGTTATGTATACATGTCATGTAACAAGAAAGTGTTCGTCCTTTCAATGTTTTGACTTGCACAGCACATAAACCATTTCATCTACATTATATTAACATGCATCTTTCAAACAGGAATCTACTAAGAAGAGGACTCCAAGTGAAAAGGCCTACTTACACAATTTGGTCAAAATTCACACCTCTCGGATGTGTTTTCAAAACTTTTTGATAAGTTTACTAAGATTTGACAACACAATTAGGTCATATAAATGCTGAAGACTTGATGTAGGTTGTTGGCGGGTGCTCTGGTGCAATCTGCTCTTTCTCGCTTATCAAACATCTATTGAAGTTATCTCTCCTCATTTTCATTGTGTGTTACTCTCTGGTAGTAACACCTCTAATCGTCGACACTTACAAGACCTAATTGTGCTGCAGATGCCGTAAAACTCTTGCAATTAAGACAAAAGAAGATAAGAGGCGTTACTAGAGACTATTATAATAATAAACATTCAGAGAAATGGAGTAGAGATAAGAAGGAGAGATGTTTGATTTGAAAGGTCAGGAGCAAACCACACCACAATGCCCAACAACAACCTTCATTGTCAAAACACATGTGATAATTAACTTTTGGCTTGCAGTTACGAGCCTACTTTTTTTGGCAGCGTGATTCCTACATCCATGCGTCCCACTTTACGTCAGGTGTCCTGAACTCCGAATGTTCTCAGCCCATATTGTAACACACACACACACACACACACACACACACACACACACACATCTCTTCACATGTTTTACTGACCGATATTTGTTTAGTCTGAACGCATATAATCGTTTTTGTGTTTGCAATTTGCAGTTTGTAGCCACCGTGAGACCATCAGATAATACACAAAACTAAGAACAGATATTGAGATACCAAGAAGAAAAATCTTAACTTTAAAAGTTCAAGTGGCCCTTTATTGACGCACATCAAATCAATTCTTCACCTCGCACAAGGACATGTTAGGGTTGAAACTTTAAGAAGTTTGGTTGTTGTCTTTCTAATTAATCCTGCTATTATTATTCTAAGATGTGAATTGCCATAGCCACGGGCAACATTTTTCAATGTACGGAATAATTAATAGGCGCATGTCCTGGGGGGGGGAAAAAGACAGCTACGACCACAGAATTCTACACCACAGAATTCTACACTTAGTGTAGAATTCTGTGGCTACGACACATCTTCAGAACACAACGGCGACACCACTACCAACCACAGTGACGGTGGGAACTGAGAACAAAAGAGGCCTCTCTTCGAGCCTGAGCACTGTCCAACACGTTTAACACACAACAGAGAAATACGTAAAACAAACAGCTGATCACACTAGAGGAGCCCCCGTGTTTTTATCACCCGCAACGGCAACAACAACAACAACAGCTTTCACAGAAATTTAACTCTTACTAACCGACGGCGTTCGACATCACTCAATTATTTAGTTACTTTAAAAAAAAACAACCAACGAAACCCCAGCAAATCAATCATATTTACGATCAAACTGTAGTTTTAGTAAGTGTTTTACGGCACTTGCAACACAATAAGGTTACGTAAGTGCCGAAGATTAGAGGTCTTACGAGAGAGTAACAACCACAAAAAGAAGGATGGGGAGATAAAGGTGATAGCCTAGATGTTTGATAGGAAAGAAGGAGCAGTTTACGGTTGTATACAGATTGGACCATTCACTTCTAATAAGTTCTAATCAGTTTGGTGCTTATTTTATACCCAAAAAAACAAATAGGTTAACTAGGAGCGGAGTTACAACTAAGTTTGTGAAGCTGAAAGATAAGATGACAAAAGTGGCTGCGTTCAATAAACAGAGAAAAAAAAGCCTCCGTTTTGTTTTAATAAGCGTTTTACGGAGCTTGCAACTGCAAGGTCATGGGGACGCGCCGGACACATCAAACATTTATTCAGTTTGTTGGGAATTAATTTTGAATTTTGTCCGGTAGGCGGCCAAAGTCTTCTCTCATCGATTTTGGACCACAAAGGGATATTTAACGTGTGCAACTTGCACAGGACCCCCGAGACCTTTCGCGCTTATAATAAATACGAGAAGGCTAGGGGTTAGATCTTACCTACCTAAAGATCTGGGGTGTGGCTGAAAGACAGCAGTAAGAAGGAGACAAAATGGAGAGTACCTGTAAAAAGGCTGCCGAAAGAGTCAGGAGCCCAGAGAACAGGGCAAAGGAGGTGAGGGTGTGGGGGCAGAAAGTGGAGACGGAAACAGACGACAGAAAATGGTTAGAGAGCAGAAGGAGGTAAAAGGAGAACATTTAAGAGAAGAAAAGTTTCCCCCGTCGTTGTCAGGTTTTGAACCGGGGACCTACTGAATGAGTGGCAAACACCATAACCTCTAGACCACCAGAGCCCCCGAAAAAGAATCCATACACTAAGAGTTAACCAGACATCAGGTGACAGCAACACCTGCTACATATTCAAGGATTGATCAGACTGCTTGAAATAAAGCACGGCGCAACAATAGGCCGACATGTATGTACTAACCTACATACACAGTTCACTTTTTACTTCACCATCTACAGTCAAAATTGTCTAATTTGTTGAGGAGAAAAGTGGCCGTCTTAGACAGGTGGAAGGCTAATACTGTGCCATCATAGAGGACAAAAAAATTGCAAGAGGAGAAATAGGTTGAAGACGTCACCCTCCTCACCCCCCTTACCTCCTAAAGGAAAGAAGGCACCAGAAAAACAAAATGAAATCTCAAACAACCAATACCCTTCCCCAAAATGAAGAAAACACAAAACTAACAGAACAGAAAAATACTGTTAAAATGAGAGAATCAAAGCTTTTAAACCAAGGTACTACTTAGAAACTTGTCAACTTGAGCCTCTACAAAAGTAGAAAAAAGCAGCCATGAGAAGATAGAGGCAATGGGCTGTGATAGATGTATACGCTTACTTAAATCATTGTCAACAGCCAATACTACACATGTTGTGGTGAATGTTAAATTTTGTTTACAGATAGTTAGCAAAAAAAAGTCCACATTTAACTGGGAACTGATAAGGACAGTAAAGTAGTAACAAAGGCACTGATAAGCAGCAGTAGTAGTAATGTAAAGCACAACAGAGCATCCACACACAGTAACGTTTGATAAGATTTTTCAAAAACCCTGATAACAAAAAAAATGACCTACATATTAAGGCGGGAACATAAACAAAATCACCACCAAAAAAAAAATAACATTAACATGCTCTCAGTGTCAACTCATTATAGACAGAAATGCTGAAACAAAGAGCAAGAGAAAATACAACAGCCCCGGCATGTCAAACACCTGTTTCAGGCTTAATCGGCCGTCCTAACAAAGGAATATTTCAAGTAAGCAAGACTAAATAATAAATAGTCACGCGACTTCATGATCAGTCCTCAGTGGAATTTACCTAAGAAACAACTGCTCATATAATTTTCAACAAAGAGACTTTCTTTTCAATGATTCACAACGTTTCTTGAACTCTACATGCAAGTTTAAATTCATAATAATCCTTGAAATACCAACAAAAGACAGGAATGGAGTTCAAAGAAATAATTTTATACCAGGTGCCTGTGCATATATCCTAATGAATTGATTCAAAAAGAAGGCTTTAAAATACAAGCCACTCTTCATAAGGAACAGACAAGGACAATAGTAACATTGAGAAAACAAGGAGCGGACCACATGAGACCACTGTCCAGCTACCCTTGTTCAAGGCTGCTGAAGCTACTGTCCTTGTGGAACTTTCATTGCTTAGTGAGTAAGAGGTGATTCAGTTTAACGTCACTATCAATACTATTAGTTTATCTAACAGACGAAACATCCGAATTTAACATACATCTCTGAAAAGACCAAGCCAAAAATGTGTTGAGAGCCTTGAAAACTCCACAAAACTACCTGAATTCAGGAACGCCCAGTCTGGGATTAGAACCAGGGCCATCCGCTACATACTGAAGGAGCTAACAGGGCATCCTTTTCATTAGTTGAGCTTTCAAGGATGAACACTTGATGTCAGCAAGTTCTCATTCTGGGGGAGTTCAAAGACTTTAATTGATACCATCTACTTATTCTTTGGAATATTTTTTCTAAGCCTTACCTTCTCGAAATACTGTCTGACTTTTTCCTCTGAAAATTGACCTGGTTTGAGCTCCTTTGGCTGTTCAGGCATGGCATTAATGTTGAACACATCCGGGTGTGCTTTGTCACTGGAACCTGGGAATGTCTTCTTTGCTTTCTTTGCTGGGGGACTCATTTTTTACTGTCAAAGAAAGAAAAAAAACCCAAACAACTAAAATAAAAAAGCAACGTAAAAAGGATTTCGGTAAACTTCACAAGAGGGAGAAATCTCTCTTTCCACACACACACACACACACACACACACACACACACACACACACACACACACACACACACACACACACACACACACACGCACACACGCGCAGACACACAAACACACACACAGGTATTAAGCTCTGATCTACAGATTTTCTTACAAGTATTACTCTCTACTTGTGTCAAATTTCAAACATATCCCTCTACCTTTCTTACCTTTCCCTGAAATGTTGCCCTTGTCCATTCTCTGACCCTCTGACCCCAGGGGATTCCCCTCTCACTCTTACTGTGAGACAAGGGTGTAGTGACCCCTGACACAGGTGTCTAAGTACAGTACAGTTAATTACAACTGAATCTAAATGGAATACCTTCATTTTCCCCCACGGTGCTGTGCCCGAGCATACAACTCAAAAGAGTCCGGATACAAGGGCACCATGTAAAACTTGACTGGATAGCATTAAAGAGGTCATCCAAAAGAATAACATCAACAACTGAAGCCACCCAACTCACCCTTGGCCAAAAATTGTACATGTATCCCCTCGACACCTAACGATACAATAGGAAGGATTATAAAGTAAACTGAGTAAAGCTGTGCTGTACCTATCCTCCCAACTTATTTGGCCATCTAAACATGCCATTTAAAATTTTTAAAAGGTACTGTTACATAAAGAAATAATCTGAGACAAATTCACCATTTACCATCAGAGTACTGGAATCCTCAATTTGAAAGAAGACTCTGTTCTCTGTTCTTGGAGTGCTAAAATTTTGGGCATAAAATGATGACATAGTGAATTATACTTAACTATAATACCTCTCACCCCCCCCCCCCCCCCCACCCCAATGAAACTACATTTGCCTCAGTCAGTAGGTGTTAAGTTTAGAGCATAGAGTACAAGACAAATTGGATTCAGTTGGAATATCATCACCATGTCCAGAAGAAATGTACACAAATTTATATCATATTCACATGAACATCAGAATGGGTTTGTCAAAATCTTTTTTAAAGGCACGATTTTCTTTGAGATTCAGTTTCTGGTTTTTATAAATTGAATAAATGGTAAAGTATCCTACTTTTAACAAAAGAGAAATAAAATTTGTACAACATAACGTTCAGTCTTCTTCTTCTTCTCGATCGCATCACACTTGAAGTCTGGTATCTGTCATAAATTGGGCCGTCCTGCTCAGTTCATCTGTCGGCCCGTATAGCTTCTCTTGTAGCATCAGTGGGGTTGGCCACGTTTCCTGTCTCAGGGCCCTGTGTGTCTTGCAATGCTGAAGGATGTGTTCAACAATTTGGTCCGCCTCTCCACACTGGCATTTTGGTGATTGCACTAGTTTAAAACATTTGTATGTTGTCTCAGTCTTGTGTGTTGTGTCCTTAGTCTGAAGATAATCCCTTGTTCTTGGCGGGACAGCTCAAGGTAGCCATCTGGTGTCTGAGGTATTTTAAATAGTGTATTTATAATAGTTTTTATTTCTGTGTAGTTGACGCTGTTGTCTGGTTGCTCTTTCTGTGTTCCTAGTTTGACCATCCTGTCTGCCTGCTCATTTCCTAAGACACCACAGTGTGATGGAATCCACTGCAGCATGATCCTCAGACATGGGATGTCCTCAATTTTATAACTTTCAGTAAAATAAAGAAGAATTAGAATCTATAGTGCTATACTGAGCATACTCAAGTACTCATTCTTCGTGGGTGGCATCCTGTGCGAGTCATTCAGGATCATAATCGCCAGAGCCCGGAGCTATACAATATAATTTTACTTAAGTAGTCCGTACTAATAGTGTTGTATCAGTATCATAGCAATTAGTGCTCTCTTGATTAATAAAAAAGGTGTGCAGTGTAAATGCAGCACTTTCACTGCCAGGATTTTTTGTTCCCCCACCCCTCCCCTACACACACCTCTCCTCCCATGTTACTTCGATATTATATCACCATGTCATGCTGTTCATTTGTATTCCCCTTGCTGCCCTTAGAATTAGAACAAAAGATAATTTTATGGGAGCTATTAAAGAGTTAAAAGAAAAGCTAATCAATTATTTTTGAAAAGTAAACCAAATATTTATTCACTGAAAATGTTCTTTTGCAATGAAGACTGACAGAGAACTCAGTGCTTTTAAAATTCCTCGAACTCTAACAAAAGTAGGCTAAGTCAGTCATGCGTGTCAGCCAAATATCAGGTGCCCATTGCAGATGGGATCGGGTCGATCGCCCGACTCGTCTTCTAATTTTAAGACGATGAGTTGGGTGCAATCAGCTTGTGCCACAATAGCCACTTTGTGCCCTCAATTTGGCAAGCAAACCAACCCGACCCGACCTCCTGGCCCTATGGGCACCCTGAATAAGGATGCATGTGCTTATAAATATATAAAAATAATGGAATCACTTTGAGGAGTAGCCTACATTGAATTAAAAATGAGAATTTAATGCAACATCATGACATGGGTAGAAGAAGTAGAATCTAGCGCTGTATGAGAACCTTAATTTTAAAAAGTAGGTAATCTTTAAATTACAACTTAGTAGGCCTACTTAGTCTATAGATATCTAGATATCTAATCTAGATCTAATATATCTAGATCTAGAGTTTCTGTCCTCTCATTCCTAAAAATATTGTGCTTGTACTAATAGCCTGAAGGAAGAGGCTATCCGTACTTAATGACGGCTAGACTGCTAGGCTAGCCGCACTAAACCGTACTAGATCTAGATCTAGATCTAGATCTAATCTAGATCTAGCACGGCTAGACAGCTGGGCTAGCTGTATTATAATATTCTTTTACGGAAGCCTATTCTTAAATATAAAAAGGCCTACTCTGAATTGTAAATAAATTTTTAGTTTGCAGTACCTAAAGTAGATCTATTTGTATTTGAGACGAAACCAGGAGCCTTAATGACAGTGCATGTATTAAACCTCCGGTTTTCTTATGTTAATAGGGCCTAAGATAAGTAGGCCTACGGCTAGCTTTTATTTGAACTGTACTCTTACTGCCCGTTTTGACCGGTCAACACTCAGGACCCACCTGTTTGTGCAGTTCTTGGAGTTGTTGTAGTAGGCCTAGTGAAGTTACACACAGAATTGAGGAGTAGGCCTTCGTGAAAACGACGTAGCCGAAGACGCCTAGATCTAGATCTAGATCTAGAGATCTAGATTCTAGTTGTCTTCCACACTTCTCTCTATGGAAACAAGACTAGAATCTAGACTTAGCTAGTGTGTGTTGTCAATGACAAGACAAAGAGTACCGGTAAAAGCAACGTTTTCAACAGTAATCACGCGAACACACGGTGTCCTGTGGAAATCATGTACATACGTACAACCTGCAGCACAATTTCGAAACTATAGATTTAGATTCTAGAGGTCTTGGTCTTACTAAGCTGCTTGGTCTTGGTCCATAATTTGCTGGCTGCTAGATCTAGGCCTGGGCTTACTACTACAAGCTGGACTACGCTCACTACACACAATGTCAAGGTCAGGGGTCAGATTGCCTTTTCCAGTTTTCTTCCATTCTACTGATTCTAGGCTACCGAAGAATAAACACGGCTGAGATCAACTGGTTATTACCACTGTTCTTCCATTATTTTGTACATTTTAATTTATCTTTTACACTGGTATTGATAGTTTCGCGGTAACCTTTGACATGCAAAAGAAAAAGCTTATCATGTTGTGCAGTTGTTGAGAGAGAGAGAGAGAGAGAGAGAGAGAGAGAGAGAGAGAGAGAGAGAGAG
>NW_004797744.1:123440-125585 GCF_000002075.1 Aplysia californica
AAGACGCATTAACAATTTTTAGTTTGTTAGGAATTAAGTCTTGGCTAAATTTGCCCAGGTGGCGGCTGAAGCCTACTCGTATCGATTTTAGGACCACCCACCAAGGAATCTTTGACGTGCGTAACTTCCACACGGGACTTTCGAGATTATTCGCCCTTACCAGAGAAGGCAAAGTGTTACCTACCCTAAGATCGGGGTGTGGCTGAAAGACAGCGGTTATGAGAAGGAGGCAAGACGACAATACATGGTCAGAGCTGAGGAAAGGAGGTGAAGGGAGAAACGCTTTTAGAAAAAAAAAAAATTCCGCCGCGGACAGGCTTTGAGCCCGGGACCTATTGAATGAGAGGTGAACATCGTAACATTTAGACCGAGAGAGGCCCGATTCAGCTGTTTATTTTTTTGTTTATCGTCAACTGAGCTACGGCGTTTATTGTTTATGTTTCACTTCAAAACGGACAAACTAAAACGACACATTAGATCGATGATCGGACTTACAATGACTGCTAAACGGCCCACCACTACACCCACCCCCTAAAAAGCATAAGACCCCCCCCCCCGCCCCACACACACACTCAAACCTAAATTTTTAAAAACCAACAACAAAACACTTAACTTAATCATTGCCTTTCTCACCATGGATCAGAGTATAAGCCACCGACAAGCACAAGACTTTCAAGTTTTTTTCTTCTTGGAATAGCTTCTTGACCTTAGGCATACGTCACGTCTTTCCATCCTTCTGGTGCAGACTCCTCTGCCTACGACAATCATCCGCGAAAACAAAATGGACGTGTTTGCTTGCGTTTCCGAAAAAACAAATCTAGGCTCGGGTGGCTAGCCCCTCGTCAAGTGCCTCTAATAGGTAGAACAGACCTACATACAAGCAATCCCGCGACAGCTGTTTTCTCATATTATAGTGTTTTTTTTTTCTAAATCAAATTATCACAAGTTCAAATTCCACAAAGGAAGTCCAAATTTAGGCTACACCTAAAAAGTCCAATTGCACAAATGACATTGGCCTACCAGTAAGAAAACACATTGTCCTAATATTATAACAATAGCAGGTTAAAAAATTATTAGCTATAGATCTAACCCCCCCCCGCACACACACACACTATAAAGGTAAAGTGAGGAACTAGATCTATCATGGACTGAAAAAAAAGGGTAAAAATAATATTATAATCCACAATAAAAACAATTTCGCTTGTGATCTGTGGTAAGAATGTAAGAGCACCGTGCTGATCTCAGCTGCGTTTCTCCCCTCCCCCCCGCCCCCACCCCAGTGATTGACCCTTCCCGATTCGACTTTATCGTTGGCCTAAACAGGACGGTGAAGGCTACTACAACCTGCTGTCCATTTATTGGTTAAGACAGCGCCACGGTCAAGCAAGTGTCCAGTTCAAACTTGAGCCGCAGATTGTGCGTGATATCCTTCTACAGTTTATTGGGCGTTCAAGAAATTACTGCTGTTGCATACGTTCCACTTGCGTGGAAAAAAGAGCTGACACAAACTTGTTGACAATAGAAACTAGATAAAGCATCTAGAAGCCTACGGATCAGGATCTGGTTAGTTAGTTAGTTTGTTTGTTTTTAGTCGAACTGTGGAAGGGTGTCGCAGGTATTCACGAGATCTTGTGTTAACCTCAGCAAATTGGGAATTTAACTTAAACAGGTGGGTATTGACCAGTCAAAAGATAGAATTTGAGTAGTGTTTATTTCGAAAAGTCAGTAAGGATTGGTTTACATACAACATTTTTTAAATTACTCGAGTAAGTAAAATAGTAATTAAGTATAAGTAAAAGTAACAATTTAACCGAATAGTTATTGAGTATGCTGCAAGTACAACTTCCTTTTTCCTTATGAATAACATTTTCATATCAAGTACAAGTCTCGTTATGTTCATGATATTACATCAGAGTCAGAGTAATAATTATACATGTATGTAACCATTGTATCATCCATCTTTGATCTGACTGAGGGCAGGTCAAAAAAAAAAATTCTCCGATGAATTAGTGCAGCATTTTTAGGGTAAACAAAAGGAGCCAGGATTCTGAATAAATTTAAGGCGCTCGTATTTGACAGATGAAACATGAACATGCTTATGTCCACCTTTGCTCAGAAGCCATACTATAGTCTTTGGTGGAGCAA
>NW_004797744.1:127069-128216 GCF_000002075.1 Aplysia californica
TTCATTTGGCTCAAAATGTTGCGCTCCATGATGAACCGGAAATAATAGATGGCCTAGCATTTGTATAGCGTAAATTCCCGCTCAACAGCAAGCTCCATGCGCTTTACAACGTGTGCTATTACCCCAGCAGACCTGATGATAGCATTCTGAAACACTCTCAACTTTCTGAGAAGCATTAAGTGCAAGCTGTCATTTATAGGTACTAAAACATTAACTTACAGTCAAGACCTCTCGCTGTCTATGGCTGGGTACCCATTTCCATCTGGCTGAAGTGAGGAAAATTTGTATAAAGTACCTTTCCCAAGGACACAATGCCGGACCTGCGGCTCGAACCCCCGAACCCGCAACCACACGATCACTAGACTTACGACGCCAAAAATCACGGTCCAGGATAACATTTAAATAATACATGTCTATGGAAATAAATGCAAACACTGGTACATGTAAAATAATATATGAAGAAGGACGCAATACAATTTTTGCTACTCTGTCAAAATGGAAGCATGCTGACGTCACACGTTCGTCCATACAAACACTATCGTAGAAAATGTCAAAATGACCATCAAAATTCAACGCTTTTGCTTTCCAACGTCGAGAGCCGAATCGGTCATATATTGAATATTGTGCCAGATTAGGAGCTTTTTGCTCCCCGAAAAAGGAAAAATCTAGCTGACCTCAACTCAATCCGACTGAATCTGATCGACAGTGCGCACTCGGTATAAGGATCTCAGCAGCAATTAATAAGCGGGCAGCTGGCAAAGAGGTTTGGAAGCTGACTAATGGTCTGTTGAGCTCAGTTCCTTCTTATTATTTCCGAGTTACGGTTAAAAAGAAACAAACAAACAACAGCAAAAAAAACACCAAACAACCCAACCTAAAAAGTTTTTAAAGAGTTGTCCTCGCCTGTTCGTTGTGAAGAGCGGATGTTACCGGTATCTCTTTTGTGGACATTTTTGTGCAAACTCTGTAAACACATTTTCACCAACAACGTGAATATTACTGTTGGCTGTGTTTACATAGTTCAACAATTTATATGCACATAATTTACGTCTAACACAATCCCATTATGTGTGTGTGTGTATGTGTGTGTGTGTATGTGTGCGTGTGTGTATGTGTGTATATGTGTGTATGTGTGTGTGTGTGTGTG
>NW_004797744.1:128316-129263 GCF_000002075.1 Aplysia californica
TGTGTGTGTGTGTGTGTGTGTGTGGAGGGAGAGGACTTCTGGGAGCTTCTGGTCAAAATTTAGTTATAAATCATATATTTCTCTAGCGCAGTGATTGTCAACCTTTTTACAACCAGCGCTCACTTAGCCACCTTTAAGAAACTAACGTTTTCGCACCGCCTACCGACACGCATTTTCAATCAAGGCATTAAATGGTAATACCTGTCACTACCCGGGTGATCCCCAACGGCCACCAAAATTACCAAAATCGTCCATAAGTGGGCGTATCACCCAGCATTTGGCAAACACTGGTCTAGTGCCGAGGATTACTTTCAAGACCAGCATTATAAATGTAACATTAACTCTTTGAAGACGCACTTTCTGGTCATTCGACAAAGCTTTAAGTTGCAATGTTTTGGGACATAACTTCATTATTCAAACAGAATTTCCGATTTTTTTCTTGATTTGAAACTTCTAAATGCATGAAACAAAATGCACACTATGAAATATGCAAGCTCGTGTTTCTACGATACCTTTGTGTCCGCTACCCTTTCAAAGAGTCAAGGGATATATATATGAGAAATGCTGATAAAGTCTTGTGTAACTGGATCAAGGAGTTTTGGAGGCCAAGACGCCGACTGGAAAAAGGGAAATATGGAAGTGGGGATCACGCTACTAATAGGAAGCAGGCTTGTAAATGAAAACCAGATACTTATTATTTGACAACATATTATTCTAGTCAGGCAAACAAGACAGAGATAGACCCAAAGAAACCTAATTGGAGAGCCTAAACAGATGGGTGACGGAGAAAAATCAGGACAATAAAAATATAGCCTTTTTTAAAAGAGCATCTAAGGAAAGGAACATATGGAGAACGGTGATAGCCGATGTCTGTCACAGATCTGGCACTTGATGAGCTCAGCGGTGTACGTTGCTGGTAAAGCAGGGTTTTTTTTTTTTGGGGGGGG
>NW_004797744.1:129363-131150 GCF_000002075.1 Aplysia californica
GGGGGGGGGGGGGGGTTGTTACTTTGAGCCACTTATCTGAGTAGATTCTTGCTTACGTAGCGTGCACATTGGTAGCAAGTCATAATAATATGAGGCTTCACGAACGAGAATAAATGCTGAAATCAAGAGAGAAGCCCGCAAGTTATGCATATCGACAAGTGGAAATGAACCTTTCAAATGCTCAAAAAGTGGTAAATATTCCTGTGCCAGAATTAGTCTTATTGGCCACAGCAGAAACAACAAGTCATCTTAATCTTTAATTCTTTTATTTCTCTTGGGAAATATTCTCCTCTGCAGGTGAATTGGTCATCGTAAGACGTTGATGAACGAACCAATATTGATGAGCAAATAAATCGTACAATTGTTGTGCAGAGTATTATTATAATATTTCTTAGCAGGTTTTGAACAAGCATCGATATTATTAGTTTTTTGGGGTAATAATTTGGCCACCTACCTGTTCGAGGTTCAGAAGTCCCTACATTTTCGGGTCATTCTTCTCGTATATTGAATATCTTTGTGTGCCCTTCTCTCTATATACACATACATACATTCAGAGAGAGAGAGAGAGAGAGAGAGAGAGAGAGAGAGAGAGAGAGAGAGAGAAAGTTTTTACTGTTCGTTTGACCGGATTTCCGACAGATAAGCATTGTGTACAGTGGACGTTAGATTACTACAATGCCGAAAACTAACTTCAGACTTTACAAAAGGCCATAAGCCAGTAACGACTGAACAGAATCTTAGGTATAAAAATGGAAAGCACAGCATAATTTAATACATCTTTTATCATTACTTTAATATTGTCAATATGACACTAGACCAAAACTAAAAGTAGGTCCGAACAGAAACATAACCCGAAAAAGCCCGTACGGTAGGTCTACATGATAACAATAAAATAGTTGCGTATAACTGGCCTACAATATCGTTGTCTGTGTGTGTGCTCCTCTTATCAGTCCAAGGTCAAGGTTCGCGGGTCAGGCAGGTCAGATTTCTGACCTCTCAATCGGTTGGGCAGAACGAGTCAAATCAAGGTCAAGCGTACATAACGGTCTTTGGCGCCAAAAGTCGATTTGAGGGGATTTGCTGCTTTTTTCGATAAAATGATTATGTGTTAGACGTCCTCTATCAAAGACGGCCGTGTTTATCCTCACCATTAGGTAGCCGTCTTAAGCCATTTTGACAGAAAGAAATACGACATCCCATCAGAAACACCGGGATACTCGATAACAATTTTCGCCACTCGGAAATCGAACTCACCTCACGTCCGCTGCGTGCGACGACAAAGTGTCTTAACCGCCACACCATAGACCCTGGCATGTTAGCCCTGAAGGGACAGATTTGAAACAATCTAGCCACACCATAGACCCTGGCGTGTTAGCCCTGAAGGGACAGATTTGAAACAATCTAGCCACACCATAGACCCTGGCATGTTAGCCCTGAAGGGACAGATTTGAAACAATCTACAAAAAGACAATACAGTGTCGATAGAGGTGGAAATCATTTAGAGTTATATTTAACTTCATTCTTATCTTCATAATAATAACTTATCCAAACCCCCTCGAAGAATACCCCCTCCCCCCTAACCCCCGGGGAAAAAATTGACTTTTGGCGCCAAGACCACATTTGATAATAAAAACAACAATCTTCATTGTCCTTACCAGACACATTGTTCCCGTCTATTGTGTTCATGAATAACAGGTACGTTAAGTTTGAAATAAGACACATAACATAATATACAGTGTAAATGAAACACACACACACACACACACACACACACACACACACACACA
>NW_004797744.1:131460-133020 GCF_000002075.1 Aplysia californica
AACTTACAAATATACCAAAAGTTTTCGACACATCCTGTGCTCACCCCCACCCCTCCCAACCAACACACAACAAACACTAATGAACTTCAAGATAAACCAAAAGCCTTTTCACCATAAAACAATACAAAAAAAATAAAACCATTTTGGGCGGGAGGATATGGAACAGTTTCCATCTGGAACTTTTTGAGGGGAGGGGAGGGGGAGTTATTTCGAACACCATCTCGACCCATCTGAACCTTCATTTTTTACTATATATATGAACCTTAATATTTTACTACTTAAAACGGGGTCCAAATCATACTCTCCCTATTCATTTTTTACTATATATGAACCTTAATTTTTTTACTACTTAAAACGGGGTCGATACCATACACTCCCCACTACTCATATAGATGCAGCAACAATGTATAGATCCTTTACGCTGAGAGCTGGGGATTGTGAGCTTTATTTTATACTCATCCGTTGCAACTACACCATCATGTGTTGTTGAAATTTTTAAGAAACGACAAATTTTTTTCTCGAAAATTGCTCATGTTTGCCTTGCAGAGCAAGTCAGCGGCTTCAATGTCCATACTGAACTCCGACCTCTGAAGTCACTGGTGGAGTTTTGTGTTGTTCTAGAAAGAGCAACATTACGCAGTGTAGATTGGGGTACACTAGGAACAATACTGAGAGGAACAGCAGGACATGGATACACCTAGATTTTCTTATCAAAGGAGCACCGGGTGGTCAGTGTATAGATCTACTGCTAACGCCCAAATGCCTAGCCTAGTCACTTCACTGTGTTTCCAGTTGTGCCTTGGTATGCTGTCTACCCACTTCTTACATTGCTTGTGGTCAGTAGGAAAGGAATACACACTGACGTCATTGTCCGATCCTCTTTTACTATCATACTTTGAGGAGCATCCATACGAAACACTTTTTTGTTATGATAGCCCTTGCAGACACATTAAAACACACTGTTTATCCGTCAGAAATTCACCTTGTAGGCCTACACACTCAAAACAAACCTCTATCTTAGTCTTAGTATAATGCATAGAAAACAATGTGAAGAAATCTTACTGTATAAGTATAAATAAAATACCGGTACAAGAATAGGCAACAAGTACCGGAAACAAGTGCGTTGCGTTAAATGCATGCACACGCACACTAATAGTAATAGGCCCACTACACACAAGGTAAGACAATAAATAGGCCTTGCGCCTAATTGAGTAATTGAGTATCGCGCGAACAATGCAGCGAGCGAATGGCACGCGAGAACCCAGCCTCACAGATTCCTGCCAGAGGGGGCTGTCGGGCGGGACGCATGGTTTCTTGTACGCTAAGATTAGACCCCTTTCTCTCTCCTCTGATTTACGAGTGTCGCGTCGCCGCTTAGTCAGCCAATGACACTACTGACCTAGATAGCAGACCGACGTATCTGCAAAAAAAATTAATTAGTTTTTGCAACTTCGTTTAAATGGACGCCTATACCCATTCCGCTTCTTGTATCTGCACTACAAATAGAATATTTCACTGAGGCAAACAGACGTAACAGAAGGGCCATGCCCATATTATTTC
>NW_004797744.1:133120-137151 GCF_000002075.1 Aplysia californica
ACATACATACTCACGTACAGACGTTCAGACCTACATGCATACATACATGCATGCATGCAAACAGACAGACAGACAGACAGACAGACAGACAGACAGACAGACAGACAGACAGACAGACAGACAGACAGACATAAATACATACACGTATGTTTTTTGTTTTTGTAAGTGTTTTACGGCGCTCGCAACTGCATAATGTCATAATATATGCGCGCGGGACACATTAAACTTTTTCAGTTGGTAGAAAATTTTGCCCGGGTGGCGCCGCTCTTATCGATTTTAGACCACCAAGGGATCTTTAACGTGCGCAACGTGCACACAGGACCTCCGAGATTTTTCGCCCTTGTCCGAGAAGGCTAGGAGTAGATCTTTCCTACCAGAAGATCACGGGTGTGGCTGAAAGACAGCAGTAAGAAGAAGCCAAGGAGTAGCAGTAGAAAGGCTGTAGAAAGAATCAGGAGCCCAGAGGAGAGGGGCAAAGGAGTTGAGGGAGTGGGGGCAGAAAGAGGAGACGAAGGCAGACGGCAGAATATTGCTAGAGAGCAGGAAAGGAGGTGAAAGAAGACAAATTTAGAGAAGAAAATTGTTCGGTCACTACCCGGATTCGAACCCGGGACCTTTGAATGAGAGGCCAACACCTTAACCTCTAGGCCACGAGAGCCCCCACAAATACACATACACACATACACACATACATACATACATACATACATACATACATACATACATACATACATACATACAGGGGCGGTTTGTTAACTGGGCAAGACCGGCGGTGCCGGTCAAAGTTTTGTCAGCTGGACTGTTGACAAGAGATTTATTGCTGATGACGATTTTCATTCAGTTTTAAGTAAATCCGAATAAACATGTATCAATATTCAAAAAGCACCTTGCCGATTTGAAGGCGCTCAAATAGACAAGTGGGATTCACTACTGTTTTGTCGCGACAGAGCCTCATTCCGTCACCTTTGTTTATCGCACCGGCTCGTAACTTTAAATCGTCTCCCGTCAAACCGTCACGTCGCGGAACTTCGTACGAGGACAAACGAACACGGCGGATGGACAAATCCATCCACTGGCCTGAGACTACAAAGAAGGAATATAAACATCCCTAGATTGCCAAGTTGGCCTCCGTGTTGCTTACAAAATCGGTAATGAGACTCTCTTGAGTCTTGAGCAGCACAGACAAATGAAATATTTCATCAGCAATACATGTACTTATCATTCAGCCTTTCTCTAACTATCATCAAAACATTTATTGTCAGCATGGCACTAATCTTTTTTGTTTATTGAATTTTTAGCCACCTTTGGTTCCTGTTTGGTGACTATTCATCGCTTTCTCCCCACTAATAACGTTCCTGGCCCATATGAGTCTAGCCGGCGAAGGGCGATAACATAAAGAAAGCCGAAACTTAAGCGGCTGAAGATCGACTCGGACAGGCGCCAGTCGGTGTCTGCTTGACTCCACATAGAGGACGCCTATTGCCGATCCCTTTAAGCTCGCGTTGCATTGATCTACTGTTGTCTAGTCTGCCTACATCTACCGTATCTAGAATCTAGTTCTAGGTCTTGAGTGATTACAAAGTTACAAGAATGGACTTATCATCCGAGAGGGGGAGGGGGAGAGGAGGAGAGGGGGGAGAGAGGGGGGAGAGAGGGGGAGAGAGGGGGAAAGAGAGAGAGGAAGAGAGAGGGGGGGAGGGAGAGAGGGAGGGAGAGGGTGAGAGGGAGGGAGAGAAAGGGAGGGAGAGAAAGGGAGGGAGAGAAAGGGAGGGAGAGAGAGAGAGGAGAGAGATTATCTTCCCGTGTCCGGTAGAATGTCATATAAAATTGCAATATTATGTCATAAATGTGTCAATAACAAAGCTCCCTCATATCTTAGTGATCTCATCCTGATTTATGTTCCATCTAGATCACTAAGATCAGGCGATCAGTATCTTTTAAGAGTTCCTAGAAAAGGGGGTAAAAAATTAGCTGAAAGATCGTTCGCCCACCTTGCTCCGTCAGTTTGGAACTCTCTTCCCCAACCCTTGAGACATACAACATCTGAGTCTAAATTTTTTTAAATCTTTAAAGATACATTTAATGACATCTTTTTTGTCTGTAGATTCAGGTTCAATACAATGTTATGTAAATGACTATGTATCCATTTATGTATTTTGTGAATTGCATTGTGTAGATTATTTTATGCTAATTTCGTGACGACGTGTAAGCGTGCGCGTTTGATAAGCAAGTAGATGCGTGTGTGTGTGTGTGTGTGTATGTGTGTGTGTGTGTGTGTGTGTTTGGCGTACATATGTGTGCACATGTGTGCGTGTTATGTGTTCGTGAGTGTGTATGTGTGTGTTTGTGTGTGTGTATGTGTGTGTGTTTGTGTGTGTGTATGAGTGTGTGTATTTTTGTGTTTGTGTCGCGTGCGTGAATATTGTTCGTACATGTATTTTTATGTAAAGCGCCCAGAGCTGTGTTTACACGGGAGTGGGCTCTATAGAAATGATCTTCATTATTATTATTATTATTATTATTATTATTATTATTATTATTATTATTATTATTATTATTATTATTGTCTGTAGATTCAGGCTCAATACAATGTTATGTAAATGACTATGTATCCATTTATGTATTTTGTGAATTGCATTGTGTAGATTATTTTATGCTCATTTCGTGTCGACGTGTAAGCGTGCGCGTTTGATAAGCAAGTAGATGCGAGTGTGTGTGTGTGTGTGTGTGTGTGTGTGTGTGTGTGTGTGTGTGTGTGTGTGTGTGTGTGTGTGTGTGTGTGTTTGGCGTACATGTGTGTGCTAATGTGTGCGTGTTATGTGTTCGTGAGTGTGTATGTGTGTGTTTGTGTGTGTATGTGTGTGTGTTTGTGTGTGTGTATGAGTGTGTGTATTTTTGTGTTTGTGTCGCGTGCGTGAATATTGTTCGTACATGTATTTTTATGTAAAGCGCCCAGAGCTGTGTTTACACGGGAGTGGGCTCTATAGAAATGATCTTCATTATTATTATTATTATTATTATTATTATTATTATTATTATTATTATTATTATTATTGTAAATCGACATCCATTTTGACAAGACACGACACAGCCAGATAAGCAGATCTCTAGACGCACAACGAAAAACTACACAGGCCTCGTCTCTTCAAAATCACACTCTATTGACACAGTAAAGCCGAGATACCTAGAGCTAGATTCTAGATGTAAGAAAAAAATTAAAATTAATTACACCACAACACAGCTGGTATTCATGAAGCATAATATTTTTTGGGGAAAAACACTAATTTTCTTAAATATTGCTTAAAATGCAATTCTGCTCGTAAACCACCCTATTTTGACGATGCTGATTTCAAAAATGTAATTAGTTTTTGTCTACCGTGAAGCACCAGCTCTGAAATGACCATTTAAAATTGTCCCCAGTCCAGTCGGGTTACGTCACACCACAGAATTCTACACTTAGTGTAGAATTCTGTGCGTCACACAAACCGCTGAACCCGAGTTGGCGCCAAGACGGCGAGACGGCATTGACAGTTCGCGACCTCGGTGCTTTCTTGTCGTACCTCCATTTTTAATAACAGTTCATAACAAAATGTGAGTTAAAGAAGAAGTCTCATTTTCACTGTTAAAAAATGGAAATACGACAAGAAAGCACTGCGGTGGTGAGTTGACAGCGAGACGCCCTTCCCAGTTTTTCGGCGTAATAAGAATGTAGTTTGGATTCCGATAAAGCCGACAACTCCGATCCGAGTTTAAAGCCGCCTGCAGTCGGCCAGATCTATGTGGGGCAAGTTGGAAATCATACTTATAACGAGGAGCGTAGGCTCTCGGCTGTCTGTCTGGGCCGAAAACAAAGGGCCGACCCCCTCCCTTCTCTCCCCTTTTCCACAATTACCTCAGCTAGACAACAAGTTCTATAATTAGCATTTGACACACTTCCCCACTTTGTTACAACCTTGGAGGAACTATTAAATAGGAGAGGCCGCGAGTCGCGTAACGTGAAGCCGCTGCAGACGACGGTCGGCCATGTTTGT
>NW_004797744.1:137842-139258 GCF_000002075.1 Aplysia californica
AGCCGACAACTCCGATCCGAGTTTAAAGCCGCCTGCAGTCGGCCAGCTCTATGTGGGGCAAGTTGGAAATCATAAGGGAATTTGTATACCTATTATATCGGCGCTTACTGAGTCAGTCTCCGAAATCAGCGTTCTCTATGTTTCCGCCCTTACTTCAGTCCTCCCATCAATATGTCATAGGGCTCAGGAGGGACCTACTTTATTAACATTCAGCAAATTGTGGAAAAATCAAAATTCACAGATCAAGACTATTCTATCTCTTGATGTAGACCTTTCACACCTTGAAGAACCCGGTCATTCCTGCTCCGATTGCAATTTTAACATTGAAACAGACGAAAGGGCTTCAGAAACTGTGGACAATCTAATTGAGTTGGAGAGACAAAATCTGTTCTGATTTATATAGCTGGCTATGCTACTCGCAAAGACGAAGAGCTAGACGAAATTTCTCAACTCAGACAGACAACCTTCTACTACCAAAAGTACGGCCACTACACAAGCTCATTGGATAGAGACGGCTTGAATATCCGTTCTGATAGAGCATGTCAGTGGACCTTCTTTGCTTTTCTTTTGTTCAATATTGTAGAACACTCTTTTCGCAGAACATCTTTCTGCAAGTTAACCATGTCTGACAGTTTTGAGATCGAAATGCGGATTCTGTCACATCTTTTTTTTAAAACTATTGGTACGCTTCCACTCCTCGCTTTTCAAAAAACCTGCATTGAAAATTTTGAAATTATCAAAATTGAATAGACATACACGGCAATCCCTTGAAGAAGGAAACTGATACTAGAATAAATTTTGTGCAAAATGGTAAGTTTAATAATTGATGTGATCAATGTCTAAAGAAAAAAAAAACACAACAGAAAGCAACGCAGCAGTCTGACTTGGAACGTTTAATCATACATTGTTCATTGTTCTATATTTCCCACCATTATTTCACCTGGACACATGGATTATACTACAGAGAAACACAAAACTGGCTTGGTAAGTAGGCCCCTACTCATTATAAGGCTTGTACAGTAAATAAATCTAGTCATGTCTTGTTTAGATTGTTTTATATATGGACGTTGATTTCGATTTTTTCCCCAAATTGCAATACAGATCTAATAGTAATAGGGCAAAGTAGTAAATAAATAACTATTAAGCTCTTTATTTTTATGTCACTTCGGACTAAATATTGTAATTACTTTTAGAAATAATGCTCAGAGACTGAATATGGAGTCAACTGGATAAATAAACGTTAATGCTAAAATGATATAAGTAGGCCCCCAGTCCGAGACCCCAGCTGCACGCTGAGAAGGCGTGTAGTAAAGTACGCTATGCGTGAAACCCTTTTAAGTGAAACGATGATTGATGATTACGTGTATTCACTAAAATATTCAGTGATTACGTGTATTCACTAGGTACGCATCCCTA
>NW_004797744.1:139358-140437 GCF_000002075.1 Aplysia californica
AGTATTCAGAAAGAGACAGAGAGAGAGAGAAGAGGGGAGGAGTTGATCTTGCGAGAACTTCCGGGCGGGTGAGAATAGCCACTTTCGTAAGAAAAAGAAGGAGGAGGAGGAGGAGGTTTTGGTGATGGAGGAGGAGAAATGAAGATGAAAAATAATAAAAGAAGAAAAGAAGAAGAATGAGGAGGAGGAAGAAGAAGGAGGAAGGGGGGAGGAGAGAGAAGAAGGAGGAGGAGGAATTTGAGGAGGGGGAGGAGAAGAAGATTTTTATAAGAGAAATAAAGGAAGGAGTAGTCTACTGTCTAGTCTAAGTGTAGGAACTTGGAGGAACTATTAATAGGAGAGGCCGCGAGTCGCGTAACGTGAAGCCGCTGCAGACGACGGTCGGCCATGTTTGTGAGATCAGCTCAGTTCTCTCAGTTGTAAACTTCGTGTCGACCGAATGGCAGTTTGCGTAGCGTTCGGGTCCGGTGGGCCTCTCATTCAAAGGTCCTGGGTTCGAATCCGAGTAGTGACGGAAAAATTTTGTTCTCTAAAATTCTACTTTCTCTTTCGTCTGCTTTCACCTCCACTTTCTGCCCCTACCTCCTCAGGGCTCCGGACTCTTTCTGCAGCCTTTCTACTGCTACTCCTTGGCTCCTTCTTACCTCTGTCTTTCAGCCACACCCCTGATCTTCTGGTAGGAAAGATCTACCCCTAGCCTTCTCGGACAAGGGCGAAAAATCTCGGAGGTCGCGTATGCAAGTTGCGCAAATTAAAGGTCCCTTGGTGGTCTAAAATCGATAAGAGTAGGCTTCGGTCGCCACCCAGGCAAAATTCAAAATTTCCTACCAACTTAAAATGTTTAATGTGTCCCTCGCACTCATATGACTTATGCAGTTGCGAGTGCCGTAAAACACTTATAAGACCTACGAAAAATGTTTTTAAAAATATCAGTCTCCAGCAATGGCACTGAACTTGATGACGAAGTGCCTTCTGATTTAGCCGTTAATGCATCTCACAGTAAAAACAGAATGAAAAAAGATTGCAGAAAATTCAGTTTGCCATGATGATAACTGCACGTATGTGCCTAGATCTAGTCT